>NW_020271096.1:213452-276074 GCF_002803265.2 Melanaphis sacchari | reverse complement strand
GCCACCGCCAGCGACGCAGTCATCGCACGTGATCCGGATACCACCGCACTGCATTAAGACACCGACTGTCGTCCGCGGTCGCGCGAGGTGTACCGCGAGAGAGAAGACCAGCGGCGTGCCGGTGGCGGCAGCGCACAGCACGAGAAACGCCGCGAATCTTCTTCCGAGAGGAAAATTTTCATTTTTCAAAACACGATCCACCCTCAACGCGCATCGTCGCGGTTTTGCGCGGGGTGTTCGCGATGCTCGGTCGCGCCGCGGTTGACGACGGAGAGCCACGCAGTGCTGGCGATGGCGAGGCGACCGCGAAACTCGGACTCAGGATACGTTGCGCGAGGGTGCCGCGTACCAACTCGCCAGAGTCGTCGTCGCCGTCGTCGTCTGTCGTCGGTCGGCGTTGTCGTCGCCGTCGTCCGCGATGCGGGCCGCGAGGACCCGAGCCTGCGGACAAGCCTCCGCCGACCGTTTTCCCGACGTTGGTATCGAACGTGCTCGCACACTGCGGCACAACTTAATAGCAATACGTAACCGAACGAAGTACACTTTCGCGGTGGTCGCGGCCGGTGACGGCGGCGGGGGCGCGTACGCGAAGCTCGTGTCCACCAGACCGGCGACCTGTACGCTTTCCGAATTCCAGTGCACCTCCCCATTGTCGTCCACCGCCGGCGGAGACGACGACGACAACGACGCCGCCGCCGCAACCGCCGCTGTGCGGTGCGTGCCGTCCATCAGGTACTGCGACGGCCGGCGCGACTGTCCGGACGGGTCCGACGAACCGCAATACTGCACGCGTGAGTTCAACCAACAGTGATTTACAAAACGGTTTGTGAAAAAACCGAAAAAAAGATACTATTATTTTGTACGGCGGAATCGATTGTAGAGCTTTGGTCGAGTTCGAGGCGTTATATATTGAGATATTCGGTCGGGGAACTCGACGTTTTGTTCGCGAGTCTTCAGAAGTGCGACAATCCGTTGTATGGCGTGGTCTACCGTCGGACGAACTCTGCGTGAAAGTCGCGCTGTAGGTATTTTTCACGCACCGTTCGTTGATGTACGACAATAATATCATATTATTACATTTCGAAACAATATAATACGCCCGCGTTTCACCCTTATATCGGTATAATATATCACAACTACGTAGGTATAATAGGTA
This sequence comes from Melanaphis sacchari, assembly GCF_002803265.2. NCBI lineage: Eukaryota > Metazoa > Arthropoda > Insecta > Hemiptera > Aphididae > Melanaphis > Melanaphis sacchari. The sequence goes on along the minus strand of NW_020271096.1, from coordinate 274,918 downwards.
TATGTCAAAACTAAAAACGATTCGTGTACTCATACGTGTGCGGAGTGTTTTTCGAAAACGTAAGTCTGTAAAACTATTACGCCTTGTTAAATTTTGTCGAGGGATTTTTCCTCTACTAGTTTGAACGTCGAAGATGAATTATTTTCCCGCCACTCAAAACGATCAGTCCGATAATGTATAGCACGAGGCTGCTCACCTACCGCCCCTCGAAATGAAACTACTTAATGGAATTAACTCACTTCTGCGAAAAAGCTTACGCGACAATATTTTCCTACAGTCGTGTCCCGTACGCAAACTATAGATTCCACGTAGATAATATAATATGATCGCTTATTATCCGTACTGGTTGATGTTTAGTATTCTGTTGACTTATTTTTTTTCGTGTCGTGTCTGTTTTTCTACTCCAAATAACTGCAGAAAGTGTCAATCTTCATTCATCCGACACGACGTCACGACGTTCATGTTTCTTAATTTTTGGGCTAAAAGAGTTGGTGGGAATTTTTTCATATGGGGTTACATTAATTTTAAATTTTTTCTTGATAACCGTGTTTTATAAAATTGCTTTTATAGGTAGTAATTTTGCAAGCAAAGTGATCGATCGACATCTGACCACTGATAAACTTATTAATTACACGTTTTTATTTTATATTTTCATTCCACAAAACAACGTGTGAAATAATAAAGCCTCCGATTTTAACATACGCGACCATGACTCGGAAATCTTGTATTATATAGCCGTCCCATTTACTGGGAAAATGGTCGTTGCAATATTTACAGCTAAATGAATAATATACAACGAACGCCGCAGACCGCGGATGGTCGAAAACTTTCCGTCGACAATCGTCGATTTAATAAATATTGCACATCACGTAGTAGCGTAGTACACTAGTACATGCGTATTATTATTTATTAAAATATTTAATATTAACGTATAGAATGTTTTCAAAGTATCATAATTCATGCCGTGATTTTGTCGGAAGTCTTTTAGCATTTAATGCGATGTAATATTATAATAATAACTTCCATGCAGTATATCGTAAAAGTTTTGGTGGTTTAAAATTACGAGTATGTATATTACCTAAGTCGATCGTTTGTTCATTGATTTGGATATTATAATTTTTATTCCCTCTACACGGCCACTATACCGTCATTTAATTACTTCTCTTCCTGTTTTGATTAGCTATAAATATTATTATGACTTATAATTACGTAGCTATTGTCAATACCTATATTAGTATTGCGGACGACTTACTAATTGTAAGCGATTCTGTATTTATATGAAATTTGACAGGTGTCAAATTCAATTACTACAATAACACAGTCGCCATAATATTACACTCAAGAATACCCGGGAGTATTCAATAGTTGACACTTAATTCTACAAAACATTTTAACAGGAATCTCCATTACATCATAATCCGTTTTGTCCCGTTTCAAAATAAAACACAGTGATATTAAATATTATATTTTCATAGGAAACCTCCTTGCAAAATGTGTCAGCTGCTAGTAATAGAGAAATAGCTATTGGATATTCAAAATGTTATCGTCTATCGAACACGTTTTGTACTTTTGAAGGAATCATAAGCATAACATAATAATGTCAACTATTATCATAGTTATTCTTAATACTGTTTTGGGCGCTTAAAAAATTTTACTATACCCATAGCAATTGCAGATTGGAATGATTACAATACTTTTGTTATGCACAAATTAATGTTGTGAATTAAACGTTTAAATTATTCGGTTAAAAGAAAACATTTTTATTGATTTTAAAATAAAAATACGTTTTCAATTTATTCGTTTGTTTTTTCTGTGACGTTTGACATTTAACAAATATTTATACATTTCACAAAGGTACGTAATATTTAAAGCACTCTAACGATAATTATTCATATTTGTGTGTGTTTACATATATTTATAATAATGATTATAAATTAATCATTCATAATATAGATTTGACACAACGCTTCGTTACTTTATTAATTGTGTACCTATATCAGTTTTGAAATGGCTTTGTATTATTAGTCACATATTTTTGATCGATTTTGTCTGTATTATGAGCACGGTTTAACGTATTATTAATGTACTACTGATTTTACGCGTGTAATGAGGTCATGTATAGTTTACACGTGGAACAACAGTTCAGGGAGTTTGCGGTGAAAATGTATAGATTTTCAGTGACCACTCGAAATGTTTTAGCGTTTATTTAACATTAAACCGTGGTCCGTGGCGTTACACTAACTTGCGTACACGAGCACGTATAAAAATAATTATAAAACGTTGATATGGAAATGTTTTAACAGTTACGACGCGGCGATAGAGAATATCTGTTATAAAACAATTATGTGTACCCTTTATTAATATTACGACAAAATAAAACATGTTTTATTTAATATCCAATACGATTCGTAGGTGAAATAAAAGTACAAATATTAGACGAGACTACGTACAAATTGTTTGAAACTATCGAAATATCGACAAAATAAATAGCCAAGCCGTCAAAATATACAGTATATGCCTCGGAGAGCAATAATTTTCTGAAGTTTTATTTTCTAGGGAAATCTAAAAACAAGATCACGTATATTATATAGATAGATTTATAAAATAGATAGAATCCATGCAAACTTTACCATTGGTTGGTTGGGCTTGGCACATCCAATAATATTTTCTTCTTTCGAGTGTAAATCGTTTTGAATCATTCCGTGTAATAAAATATACAAATATAATATATGCGCCACATCTATGTGTAACTGTGTAATTGTGGAGACAGATTTCAGTTTTTCCGTGTACAATGAATTTTATATTTGCTTATATATTCGCAAACGAATTTAAATAATCTGAAATATTCTTATTTTATCGAGTGTTTTTTGTTTTGTTTTGAACATTTTTTTACGATGTACAATAATAACATTATTACATTGACGACAGATGACTAATAAAAATACACTAAACGTATAAGAAATTAATAAAAAATAGTTTGTATTAAAGAAACTAACATAATGTTATGCAAATATTTCCAAAGTCAAATAATTATATTATAATTAGAGAGTGGATTTGTGTGCATTTGCATATTTATTCTTGTTGATCATTGTTAAATTAGTACAAAAAAGTTTTATAACGTAGAAATTGATTATGTAATACCCTTTTAATGCATAATTTTAAATATTTTGATCTTTCGATGTTTGAATGAATTATCATGCTAGAAGTTTTAGTGAAAATTTAGGTGTTTTCTAGAAATATTTGAAGAATTATTATTAAAATTTTGATTAAATCTATATTAAAATCCGTTGATATTGGTATAAATATACGGGTTTTTTTGTATTTGACTAGCTATTATATATAACGATATTTAAATTTATTGCATTTAGCCATCGATACATAGCCAAAAAAGTAAGTTCTATAAGTTAAGAAAATATCGATTTAAATGTCGGACCATTGATATTAATTATTTATTAACTGTTAAAAATTTATGAAGAAATATAATCTTTTTTTTTTCATGATTTCCATTTATTTTATTAAATTCGTTTGTATTTAAACTTTTTCATGGGTATTAATTCGCGTTTTAGTTGTGATGGAAATTATTACGTTTTTACTTTTTATCCATTTCTTTAAGATATAATTGCAGGTATAAAAATCCAATTTATGTTCCTTTCTCTATTTGAAATATTTTCTAATAAATTTAAGTTAAAAGAATTATCTCATATTTTATAAAATTACTAACACATAAACTTCGTTAGTGTGATTATTATATTACATATATTTGTAGAAAAATCGATAAACTTATGTAAAACATTTATTTTGATTAATGAATTTCATCATCACCCTATACTAATGATCCTATGAATTATTATATGAAGTTTAAATAATTTTAAAATCTTTAGCTATATATAAAATTGGTTTTGTATATGCGTTGACTACTTAACGGTCGGTATTGTGAATGATCAATGACTTCAATCGGGTTTGTTACACTTATAATGCACTTGAAATCGATTATCATTTTTATGGTTTTCCGTGGTTGATTATGTGTATCAAAACGCTTAAAACCTTTAAGCTGTATTTATAATGGCTAATACTTAACCTTTTTCTTTAGAATAGAATTTATATATATTTTAATATACTTTATGTCTGAATAGTTTCGTTTATCTATTTCCGACAAAATTCAATACGTATACTATGCAGGTACAAAATATTATATTTAATACGCTTAATTTGTATAACTGTGTTACATTTATTCGTAAAAATTGTTATTAATTTTATTATTTTTAAATAATAGTTTTGAAATGTTTATATCTTACACACAATGTACAATAGTTGAAAGGTTAAATATACGTACGTATTACACTATTACGTATGATATTGATCTTAATAGAAAAGTATTATAAAAAAATTACGTTTGTAACAGTTAACAGTTTTAAATATACACTACGCTCATAACTTTACGCATCAGTGATAACCTATTTGGCATTTTGTGAAAACAATAATGAACAATAATTAATATGTTTAAAATTTAATTATCTACCTTTATACTTCCAGAATTTTCGTTATAAAAAATATTTTATTTGATAGCGTATAAACATTTAGAAGAAATGTTGTTTTGTTCAGTCGTAAAGAAAATATTATGATAAGTCTATCGTAAACTTAATCATATTGCTATATATTTATATGAAATAATATTACGTTTTCATTCGCATAAATAAATACAATTATTCTGACATTTTTTAGTACCCATTACATATTATAGTATGATTAATATTTCAAATTAATTTAAAAAAATAAACATTTTTATGATTAAATAATTAGTTATAGTTTTATCACAATATATAAAAACTAATAAATAAATAAATAATAACTAAATATAATGAAGTTTAAATCATTTAAAATTTAAGTTTTCTGATAATGTTATACGAAAATTCATCTTTGTTATAATTAAGTAATTATTACAAATTTATGTTAAATAATAATCATATTATTTCAGTGTACAGATTATGAATGATATTTAAAACAAACATATTGAGAATTGAACAAAACTAAAAAAGAATTTTTGTATATTTTTCACAACTTATTGTTATTACAAGTAAATGTTTTTTAAACTTAACTACCTAAAATGTTCGAAGAATAACTACATCGAATTATTGTTCATGATCAAAATTTAAAATAAAATAACTTTGGCTGGAAAGTAAATATCAAGGGTATTGTTCTTATTTGTAAAACATTCATTTTTAACGTAAATATACTAGAAAGCTCAATGCTACTATGAGTAGAAGTATATTAATTTTAAATATATTATACGAGTTAATTTCTAGTGTTTTATATTACATGTGTGGATTGGAGGATTGAATTTAAAAGTTTAGTAACGGTGTACATTATTTTGTGATTATGACTATGGTGTTTATTTTCTAATACTACGTTAAATTTATAACTTATTATATTAATGAACGTTTTGTCTTTAAGCTTTTTATCCTATCATTTATTGATTTTACAATATGCATGTAAAATAGAGTTTAAATAAGATTTTATTAGCATACATTATTACACTAAACTATATTAACCCTAAATTTAAAACTCATGCCTTCAAATCGTATCCCTGAAAAGAAATTGAAATCGTGACTTATTACCTAAATAAAATAAATACAATATTCTATTCCCTCCTCTACAACTAGATAATACTCGTATACTCTAACATGCGGAGTATTATCGATGGATAACTTCTCCAATTGATTACCTAATCGCTATTACAGATGTATCTTTAACTTAATAATTTATTGTACAAGTTTTGTATAGATTATTTTTATTTTCTTTGATAAAAAAAAAAGAAATATAAAAATTAAATGGAAAAAATAAATTAAAAATATACAAAAATAAAATAATTTATTGTATTTGTAACATAACAAAACAGTTCAAAAATGTCTGTGAACGCTATAAAAGATATCTAATAAATTGTTATCTAACTAATTCGATAGAATATTTTATATCATTGTTCCATATTTTGATTTTGATTTTTATCATACTAATATTTAATTCATCATCTTTAATAAGATATTTATTTACTCTTCAATAAGTCACTGAATTATTAGTCTTTACGTCATTATAACACGAAGATTTTATTTAGGATTACGCTGATACCATATAATAATTCGATTTATAAATAACTTGAGAAATATATTAAAATAATATTAATAGTTGTCTTAAAATCACTAAATATACGTTTATTATATTGTATATAGATTATAGTAATGTTCGAGTATACTGAGAATTTACTGAAATCCAGATAACAGATTAGATTTATTAATATATAAAACATTAACGTCCATAGTCCATAAAATAATTTAAGCTCGATAGTATACAACTTAACATTAATTTTACACAATTACACCTACCCTCAAAAATAGATAGATAATTAATTTATACTGCGATTGTAATGTTTATGTACAATTTTCAGTCTAAGAGCTTATTTTAATTATTTATTTAGACATTTTAAAAACGTAAAAACATTAAACCGGTCAGCAATTGTAATCTATACCTACTTACTATAAATGAAAAAGACTATAATTTGTCGATTTATTAAGACTGAGTAATATTCTACTAGAGTGTATACTTAATGGTAATAGCTATATCTAACTACAATCTGTAACACTATCGAATGCATTTTGGAATAGCACCAAAATTGTTCAGTGCGTTGTTGTTAGTTACTATCCTGTTGAATATGATTTCTTTATCCTTCTATCGTGTCAGGTTAAAAAAGAGAGGCAAATTGCCAATACTATTTTTTTTTTTTTTACAATACATTACACATTATGTATGCCAAATTCATTCCTTTTTAACTTACATTTATTTAAATGTACCTACAATTTTCACATTCTTATTTTTTGAGATATTATCTCATTTGTTAAACGGTTATTCGAAATGCCGAATCGACAAAAACCAACATTTCGTTTCAAGAATGAAAAATGTATTGGTATTTTATTTTATATTAGTTTAGCTAAACATGATTTATTTTGTATTCATTACGTCTTGCGTTTATAGTTATACAAGGAATTTAGTATTCACAATAATTTCGCACCTAAATAACTTCTCTAGACAATAATATCCGGTACTGACGACATATAGATATAGTTTTGTAACAAAATATTATAATATTATACAATACAATATTCATTGTGCACGTACGTGCTTTACGACTACATAGTACACGTCACACTATCATGACAATTACTGTTCTATCTTTATTAAAATAAACAACCTACAGACAATATCTAATGTTTATTGATTGAAAACTCGAAATTTAAAATCAACAATACATTTTCCTCGGCTCACAGTTTCTTAATAAACTTATAGATAATAATATGCTGTTTATCGTATGTTATATGATGCAAATTTATCATAAGTACATAATTTAGTTAAAGTACTACTTTATGGCCTAAAATATAATATATCTTATGTATATTAGGTTCATAAAAAAATAAAAATAACACTTTATGAAAACGTATTTATTGACGTAGTTACCCACAATATCCATATAGAAATTATATAATATTAATGAAGAATATATCAAAGCATTAAATATTCAAAATGTATCCAGTTAGAAGTTTCCAACACAGATAAATAGCCATTCATTATACAACTCGCTCATTGAGTAAATATTTGATTAAATCTTTTTAAATATCTATTTTTAGTAGTAATATTTCTGGTTTTTCTAAAATTAATACGCAAAGTGATTCACTATGCATGCTCATTAAATTTTTTCCTTTAGCTAATAATATGATTTTGGGAAATTTTTTAGTACGTAGGTATGGTTAAAGGCCGTATTTTTAAATATTTGGATTTTTATACCATTTAAAGAGTTTCATTGGTGATTTAAATTTAATTTTAACAAATGAGAACTATTTCGAATACAGATTATTAATTTTAATATATTTATTTAAATATAAACAAATCTAATTCAATAGTCAAATGAATAGTTTCCGAATTATTTAAATAATTTACTAAAAACGATAATCCTTAAAAATTGTTTTACAAAAATATAAAACAAATGTAATATTTAATCTAGCTAGTATAATCGAGTCTCGATAACTCAAATCTTACGGGGGATACAATTTTATTTAACTAATATGTTGTCAAGTTAAATACTTCTAACAAAACCTATAAACACTTCAGGAGTCAGAGAAAAAACTTGAATTATGAAGGTTTACGAGTTATCACAATTCGATTATGTATTTATAAAATAGATATTTGAATATGTTTTACCAATTTCAAGATAATATTAGATTATAATATTTAATTACTATTACTTTCAAATAATCATAGTCCTTACATCTTCTAAATCTATAATCAAAAACCTATTATCCTTATAATAATATATAACGTTTAATTATTCAAAAATAATTCCTTCAAATTTTTATTTAGACACATCAAATAGTTCAAAAAAAATTCATGTGTAAACGAACAGAAAAAAAGCGATTCTTATTAAATTAAATAAACTAGAATAATCCTTAAATAGTATAAAAAAACTAATTATTTTAAAATTATTAAAATTTTATATAATATCTTTAAAAATTTCAAAAATTATTATTAAATGAAATAATGGAGAAGAAAATGCTTGGTAAATTTTTCTGTATATTTTTATTACATTCGTTGACTTATAGATTGGGCGATGCACCGATTTGTGAATTTTTAACAATTGAAAAATCAAACAATCAATTTGAGCGTGAAATCGAAAAATATGAAAAAAATATAATAATGGATACCTGCGTGTACAACAGTTATAGGTCATTGTATGTATAGCTTTTGTATTACAATATTAATTGTTAAAGCAGTCTTAGATTATATTAAATAATAAAAATAACGTTAAATAATAATTCATAATTTGGCGAATACAAAATATAACCCCGTGGACCTCTGTCAAGTATCTAGGTTTCTATCTAGATAAAAGACTGACTTGGGCAATAACAATGTAAAAACAAAACGAAAATTTTTTAAAACTCAGATTTCACAATTTATACAACTGTTCTAATCGAAAATATTACTAAAAAAACAAAATATACATTTACAAGCAATTAATACTGCTATGTCGTATGATATACAACTCTGAGGCACTACAAAAAATTCTAACCTGAAAATCTTTCAATCATTTCAATCAATAAACCTTCGAATCCTCACTAATGACCCATGGTATGCTAATTACAGATTATTGCATCATGCAACGGTATAAACACTGGTGTCCTATAATTATGATAAATTCTACAAAAACGTTTTAATTCTCTCATCGCAAACATAGCATTTATCACACTACTTGGCAATCCTATCCGTCCATCACCTCAAACGAAAATGGCCACGTGATTTTATTATTAATGCAAACTAAATTTAACTAATATTGGAAGTAGCTAGTGCTCTATCTTCTTTTCGTTCAACCTAGTTGAAAAAAAAAAAAAAACAAAAAATCTCAACACAATTATTTATTGTAATATATTTGTAATCAGATTTTAAATGTTTCAATATTTAAAAAAAAAAAAAAAAAATCGACGAACAATAAAAAAAAATGCAGAAATTTAATAATACACCTAATATTAATAGAGTATATTAATGCATATGTATTAAAATATATTGATTTTCTTTGTACTGATTATTTTACAACGGTCTGGAGAAAATTAAGGGTCTACAACTGTCAACCGTATACGGATGCATATCTACGATCTACATGTGATGGAAATTCAGCTTGTTTACGGATAGATCGATAATTATGTACTCGAAAGCTTCATCCCTTTATGTATTTAGGTAAAAGCTATGTTAAAGTAGTACCCAATTATTATTAACAGAAACGGATTCCGCGTATTTACACTGCAGATAGAGTATCTAGGCAATATAATAAAACCATGGTTAAACATAAAATCGAAAAAATAATCTGTATAGTTCAAAACGATTTGTAAAAGGTACTATGGCGACAAGCCGTTTGTCAATCGGTGTCCGTGTTTACTAAGGTATTATGCAGTGCCGTTTTTCGTCTCATTCCTACGTATCATTTGGCCATTTAGGCGTGATATGCAAAATGTGCTTATAACTTTCTATAGCGTTTCACACTCTAAAACTGCAAACACTTTACGTATATATGCGTACTTGATATTATTATGTACCTGTAATTGTTAGTATAGTTATTGCGTTTTTACCATGATAATAATGACGTTTGTGATTATATTGATTTAACCAAAAAAATGTGAATGTAGACGCGAAAACCACACCTTTCAAAATATTATGTACTGCATGCGTAATGGATGACCAGATGGGGGGGAGGAAATTATGTAAATCCTGAAACATCAATAGTTATAACCAGAGGATAGATTAACATGTAAAGCATTATTTGCATATATTTGTTGTAAAAATAATATTGTCACGGAGTGGCTAAAAATTCTCTCACGTTTGTTTTTTATATACGTATATATATATATATATACATATACATATATAAAAATCCAAAACAAACTTTTCTGAATTTGTTGGCCATATTTTATTGTTTATTTATTTAAGTTTACACTTTGTTTTTTCAGGACGAATAATAATATTATTTATCTGTCACTTGTATAATATTTAATCTATATTTAAATATATCCGCTATCATTTTTTTTGTATGCTTTTTATCGTGTGCTTGAGGTCGATCTCCCCACTCAAGTCAGATATTCCGAACTATTGAAAATATACATTTTCTATAATTTGCAATGTGGTGGTCCATTAGAATTTGTTTAAAAATTGTTAGACGTGGAAGAGAGTGTAGTAGACAATAAGAGCAAAATATTGTATCATACATTTCTTGAATACTATATTGGTTAAAACGTTTCGATGCCTGTAAAAAAAACGTAAAACATATTATGTCTAAAAGTGAAATAAAAAGCGAAAAGGGTTTTAAAAAATAATAGAGAATCTAAGTCATGTGCGTACATTAATTTGTGAACTATTAACGTCGTGAATGGATTGACGGAAAGCGACGCGTGCTCTGAATTTTGGGATAGGTGCCTAGCAATCCTTCGTACTCTTATTACAGCGATACAAACGATAATTGCATATCTCAGTGTAATGTACTGCTGTCATTAATGAAATCTGCTATACACACATATACGTATCACAGATTTTATTATTATATATATATATATATATATTATACGATATAACGCAATACGCACGCATCACTGCAATCGTGTAATTGTTTCGCGCGTACGTACATGTGTCTAATTTACAAGTCTGACAACGCCTATAGTATATACCTCGACGGTATGAAACGTTTCCTAGTGTTCATTAATATATGTATATATACGTATATGTGTGTGTGTGTGTGTGTGTTTACAACTCACACTACAACCGATCACCCGCGCACTGGCGGCGGCAATAACATAATTCAATTAACGCCACGCGTATGGACGATCGATTATATAGGAGCTAACTCCACTCCAGGACACTCGACGCTTCAATAATAATAATGATAATGATAATAATAATAATAATAATAATATAAAATTGCCGTCCTGGCACAAACCGCGTACCTATCATACGTTCAGTCGACCACGTCATCATCAATCACGTCATATTACCATGTGGTCAGTATATACGTATACGCGGATGGATATCGCCGTATATGTATACCTATACTGTAGATATGCCTTGTTTATAAGCCATTTTATATTGTAATATTATATGTCTACGTATCTGCGTATATACGATTTCAAATCACGTTAAATCCGTCTGAGACGCGCGCGCGCGCGCACACACACGTGTGTGTGTATGGTGATTTTTTACCCGGTAATAATTTATATAATATTTCCGTGTCTGATGTATACACCTATATAAAATGAATATACATATAATATTTTGTTTTCTATATTATTACTATTATTATTATTATTATTATTATTATTATTATCCGGAAACATGAAAGGTGCTTTACCCCCATTATAATCGGTTTACACCGCCGCTGGTTAAGTCACGTATATACACTCAAATAACCCATCCAAATCGTATATCGTACCTGTACTAGCGTTCCATACAGTTCTATTTCATGCATAATATATGTATATATGCACCCATCATGACGGTTAGAAGGGCAACTTGTACGCGACCCACTGGTACAAGACCCTTTGGCTTCGCAATTATCGTACGTTTACGTGTAGTTTTGTATAATCCTACGCTGGTGCAGTTTACTTCTACTGATGCTGATGTGATGCAACTGTGTAGGGTACTATAGTTGCCATATTATGTGTGTAGAGTTATAAGTAGGTATAAATCTTATTTTACGCGTATTGCAGTGGTATATATGTACAATATTATAGCCCTCTAGTGAGGAACACGAGTGATAAAAAAAAATGTAATAATAATAATAGTAATAAACACTTCGATTTTTACAGTCTCAATAAATAAAATTCATCGACTATGAGCTTCTTTTTCACGATGTTCAGACGGAAATCCGACACCAAACGACCGTGTGTACCTACGTAGCTTTCACAAAAATTGTATCTCTTCTGCGACTGAGGTGGTCACCACGTCTCTGCTATATACCATACTACACGCCAGACGTCCATGGAGAAGCACATTCAATTTAGACTATGGGACTCATGGGAGTGTTACAATCTTTTCTCTTAAATGGCTCGCGCGGAGGCTCCCTTACCCTCGAACAATTTTTAAACACAGTTTTATTCAGTTAGTAACTGCATATTTAGTTTAATTTTTTTTAAAAAAAAAGGTTTTTCATTTTTCAAACGTTCTGTTAGAATATATTGAACATATTTATTTGAGTACATTAAGAAAAAATTATGTTACTATAGTGCTGGCTACTGAGTACTGACGCGACCAAAGGAATAGAGTATATTAACTAGGGCATACGACAAAACGTATAAATCATTGCTTATGTGTATACTATTTCTGCCAGTTTCATAGTTTCATTACAGCACTTAGTTATTTATTACTTACTATGACAATACTGCAGGAGCATTGAAAAACAATTTGTCGTTCAATAATATATTTTAATGTACATCTTACGCATTTAGAATTGTTTAGTTCAAAATGAACGCAGAAGGAGTGTGCTGCAAACATGTGACATGAGAGGGAGGTGCTATAAAAACCACCTTGACCCCCACATGCGTGTGTCACTGCAAACGTTATCCTGCATCACGCGTGTATGCTAATTAACCGTGTCAAAAACGTTTTGAATATTGAGTTACATACAAATATGTTATTCATTAGTGTTGTGCATCGTAATATTATCGTACTTTAATACAACAGCGCTTGGTTTAAACCGTAACCGCGTGAGGTGCAGAAAACGTCGGGTTTCCTTTGGCACCGCACTAGCCGCAATGCGGACGCCTTAGATGTGGCGTGCAAGTAAATATTATAATACACGTACGAATATTACAAGATACCTCTACATTTCACTTGACCAAAGATCGCGTCGCGCGGGACGGCAGTACTAACATTTTTAACCGCTACGATTGCATCAGTCCTATACATTAAAACGCCGTACCTGCTCTCACCGTACTTTCGCATAATGCCTGCCATGCAAATTTTATGTGAGGGTTAAGTTTCGGCGGTGGCGACGGCCGGCCCGCGACTCGCGAGCCAACAAAACGCACGCACTTGTATCAGGCAGGTAGGTAGTATAATTTGATGATTTTTCGAGTGGGCAGTCGTCGTGACATAAAGCAATTATAAATTATAATTCGTCCACGGTTTATGAATAAATTACATCCGGACAAACGGCTGTAATCCTTTTGACGGGATGGCTTGTAAATCGTCGTCAAACCCACAGTCTGGTGAAAAGTATACCACCGTAGGTATGTGCGGTATTTTATTGTTCTGCGCCTATTTAATATGTTAATACGACTTTGGTTCGTAACGAGGCTCTGTTTAGTTTGTGGGTACATCCTTAAATTTTGTTCATATAAATTGAAGAATGTATAACGCTTTTATTCGTGTGAGTTCTTTTAATTATATGCTTTTAATGGCTACTTAAAGTACAATCGCGACAATAAATTTATCACGGGAAAATTAAAGTGTTTTGCGGATAAATATTGCTACAATATTATTACGTATGTTGAAATGTAAAGCGCCTGCGGTCTATTCAGAAATGGTTTTATTTCCCGAAGCCAGATATAACATTATATGCTCCTATACGTTTTACGCCAGCGCGCTATCTTTATAAAATACAAACGACGAGCATTGCGCGACCAATTACTTTATTCTAGACAGCGATTTGGTGAAACGTAAAGGTACTACCTAGGTACTGTAATATGAACTTGTCAGCCGCCGCCATCACCGTGACTTCACTGTTCTGTGAATACATCAATTTAAATATTACACAATTGTGCAACTCTGCGTGTACTATTACCGCTGTTCTCGGTTGTAAAACCACTCGCAAACTTTTCGCTTTTATTTTTTTTTTAAATCGTGCGTACCTGCCTACAATTTGTTATTAATAATAATTGTGCGCATTCGAAGGGAAAACAGTTTCGAGTCGATAACCGTCTACACTTACAATATATATTGAAACGATTATTATGGTTGAAATGGATTTTTTTCTCCTCTAATACATTTCAATAGATAATCGAACGCGATGGCGTGTTTGTGGTGTTGGTGCTGTACACACCTGTGTACGATACAATTCTGCCGTTGGAAATTTTGGGGAAATAAACATATTTATCTCAAACGATTGAACGATACTCTAAAGTTTTCAGTTCAAATGATGATTTGTACGCGCAAATTTGTTGAAATATATTCCATTGGACTGTCAGTCGTATATTATAAGCGATGACGGTTTTATTTTACCCGGCTCTCTTCTGTTTGTTAAACGAGATTAAGTCGCTGTTGCATGACATGCACGAAACCGAAACATTGTTCCGAAAATATAACATCGAGTCTACTGTGTATTGTCCGAAATATAAATTGCGTTCACCGCTTTTCCTCTACAAAAATTATAACTACTTTAGCTTGTAAACTTTATTATTCTGTTACGCGTCAGCGGCAGTAAGAACTATAATGAACGATACATATTACCGTGCGTGTAGTTTTCTGTAATACGCTAAATAGTTTTCCTAAAAAGCGATACTGACAAAGTTTTGATTTATAATTATACAGCGACGAAGGTTTAGACTATCTATAGTAACTATTACCTACCCGGGAAACGATTCATTTCAATTGTTATAGAGTATTAACTACAGTAAATGTCTGTTTTACAGCGTGCAATAGAACTTATTACGGCGATGTCGGAAAAACGTACGAATTCGAATTACATCGTCCGAAACCCGACAAATTGCCATTCATCTGCTTCATAAAGCTCGTCGCACCAGGTCATCATCTAGGAGATCTAATACAGGTGAGAAAATTTAGTAAATATTAATTTAATATAGCACAGTCAGATACACTAGAATTTCGTATATAATTTAAATAAGGAGATCAAAATTCCCTGTTTGATATTTAATATGTAGAGTGATTCTTTTAATAAACATTTATTTTTTCAATAAGTATTAAAATTTTTGAAAAAAAAAATAAATATTTTTACTGTTTAATTTCATCATATTTTTAAGTTTTATTTTTCATACGACACCAGAATACGGTTCTAAAAACTTCAATGTATGAACTTTGCATTTTTAACAAGAATTAGTAATTATTATTAGGTAATATTTAAAATTTAAATGAGCTAAATAGAGAGAGGACTTATAAGTTTGGTTAGTTTAAGTTTACTATTTTTTCATCTAATCTTTAAATGCGGTCATTATAATGTTCTAATTAAAAAAAAATTTAACAATAAAAAACAATACAAAAAGTTTTATTTTAATCTTTTGTTGTATAAGAATTTGAAATAAGCTACAAAAAAATATATCAAAAATGATTTGAAATTTTGAATGTATACTTTCAAAAGAATTATCCAGCGTAAAAATATTGAAACGTAAATGATATACTAGCTGTTAAAAATTCTAAAGAATTAGTATATTGTATTAAGTGGAGCTAGTTAAATTTTTCGAATTCTTTCCATATTAAATTATCTGAAGTACACTTTAGGGATGATCTACAATTTAAAATTTAAGTAACTCCTTAAATACTATTTATTCTAAAGTTATAACGCTTTTATATTTATAAATTATAATAATATTGTCGTTTATTGTTTTATGTTATAATTTATAAATTTAGTGTTTATATACTATTATTTATAAATTAATAATTAATAAATGTAATTCCAAAGGTGGGTTAATACTGCAATAATTTCGAAGAAAAACTTTTACCATCTAAATGGAAATAAGTATTAACAAAATAAATATTAAATCATGTAGATTATGTTAATTTAAAATTATTCAAGTATTACCCTTGGAATAAATAATATTTTTGCATAATGTCAATGGCAGTACTATAAGTTATTCAATTCAGCTATAAATCCACTTGAAGAGATAAAGTGGATAAATTTTACTTTTATAACAGAAAATTCAAATATTGTGGATTGAATAATAATATTTATGTGTTATATGAATTGTATTTACTATGCTAGAAAACAAAGTGATATCAATATTATATACAAAACTCGGTTACCCAATTACCGAAACACATTACATGTTTAGTTATTCTGAAGCAGTAACGTAAATTAGATTGCTTAAATGCTGCATTTACTATATTATTTAGCAAATAATTGAATAACTAATAGGCTATACGCATTTATCGTTTTAATAAGTTTATTTACTTCTCAAAAGAATACGAACAATTAAACGATAAATGGCAAAAAGTTGTTTGAACATCATCAAAAATGAAAACCGACTTATTTACTCATGTGACACTGAGCAATTATTATTTTGTCGTTAAAGAACGTATTATGTTAAAAGATCATAATCTATTTAACTATTAACATTCGTTATCGATTTAAAGTTTGAATTGTGTATTAAATGTGGTTTATCTCAAACAATAATCATAGAAAACTATTAAATAATTTTTGTATTTATATAAATTTTATCATATTTAGTTATTTTATATAACTGTGAACTTTCAAGTATATTATTATATAATATTAACTTTAGTTTATTAAAGACAAACAATAAACATGCATGATATAAATGACAACTATTCTATTAAATCAATCAATTAAGAAAAATATGTATACTCGTGTATATAACTTTTTCTTGTGCAAGGTTAAAGTGTTGTACATTTTAATATTTGTGATAAAGTTTTTTTCGTATTTGAATAGAAACAATTTATTATTTTAATGGGTAGTTATTTCTAGAAAAATCACCGTTTCAATAGTGCATAATAAAATACAACTTTTTTTTGTTCAAAGATCACATCTATACTCCAACATTTTTAGTGAATTAATTTTATTTCATCAATATTTAATTGAACAATAAATTTGCATAAATTACTTTCGAAATTTATAAAAATACTGAATACGAAACCTATATAATACTATTGTTAATACTTAATAAAATACAGTGAAATAGTAGGTACCAATTGTTTATTTTGCTAAGATTGATTTTATAAAAATATTAATTTAAATTTAATATGAATAATTGCAAAATCAGTGATACATATTCTGAGGCTAGCTTTAATTTTTTCAATAGTTATTTAAATATGAGAATAAATTGTGGACATCGGTTGAAAAATATTGAATAAATGTCGACAGGCGGTAACTGAACTTAACCCATATTCATTTTTCTCATAGAATGATTTATTATTAAATTGCTTTTAAACTTAATACACCAATATATTTTTTTTACAAAAAAAAAAAAAAAAACGAAGTGAATAAGTAGAAAACAGCTTAGAAAGTTGTCAATTGATTTTTAATCAACTTATTAAAGATGTCAACTTAATTTTTAATTTAAACTTTTGATTACTATTTGTGAAAATTAAAGGCAAAAGTCAATAAATAAATTGTTTAGTATTAAAACATTTCAAGTTCTTAAATTAATTATTAATGGATGGCATAAGCAGTTAATTAATTAATTAATATAATGATAAAATATTTTAAAATTATACTTATAAAAACTTTGTGAAAAGAACAAAACTGTATAAGTAAATTAAATTATGTGCGGTAGTGATATCGATCAATGTTAATGTCCCAGAAAATAAAATGGTCTGTGCCAATTTCACTTCTGTGAAAGAGAACATGAAATACATATGTATGTTGTATTATAATTTGTTCGGAAGAGCGAATTTGCATTTTTTGAACATTGAATGTTGATAACAGTGCGGATGGGTATTTTTTTTCGGTTAACCGATATTGTTACACAAATAAAACATAAGTAAAAATCATTTTATAATTTTTTTTTTTTCAATTCAAACGATTAAGGTTTGGTAAAAACATATTTTCAATTTATAAGAGTACCAAATCGCGAGTATAAATGGCGTGTATTTTATACATACACGGTTTACTTTTGCATGAACGATTAAATTGGTTTTGTGTATTCTACATTACTAAACGTTGCTTCACATTATTAATGAAATATAAACTTTAAGTGCCGTGTAATTTAAATAATTTTTGTTAATACTGTCAGAATCAAAACCGAATCGCTTGTAAACTATATACATTTAAATTTGAATTATTACGTAACGTTATACATTTATAATGGGTATACGCTGTATAACATACTGGATCTACGAATTGAAAATATTAATAGTTATAACTGTTATAAGCAATAAAAATAATTCGATATTTTCAATTCAGATTTTAAAATTTTTTTACTTGCAGTTAATATGTTACAATAGTTATTATATCCTAATAAATATTGGTTTAAATATATTAAACGGCTTATTTTTCTCTAGATCAATATACATTATTTTTGATGTAAATATACCTGAATATTTTAACTACCGTTAACCCGTGTTCCGATATTATTAACCCATCGTAAATCTCGCAAAGTTCTTCAAAAGTCTGGTAATGAAGGAAAAGTTTCTCAGCACTGCCTATACATATAATCCAACTTCTAAATTTCAGTACGAATCATACTTAGTGACAATAAAGTGTGCTAAAGTTTTTTTTTTTTTTTTTTAGTAAGAAAACACATCGCAGTACTCTAACGGTTCAACTAGAAAAAGCAAAAAAAAAAAAAAAAATGATTGTGTCTCTCTTTATTATAGCCAACCCCTAGGATTCCACTCTAGACTATACGTTACTTATATAATATATTATAATATAATAGTGAGAGAATCTAGGCCACGGTTCTATCTTAAATGTCTGGATAAATTACGATTTTTTTTTTCTTTTTTTTTTTGGCACAATGGTTACCGAATTTTATCTACGAATAAACACACAAATATAAATAAATAATAATAGTAAATGTATTACGATATTATGTTTTCTTTAAAATTTGATGAACTCTTTGATTGTAACAATAATCATGAACAAATTTTGAACCAAATAGTAGATGATGTAGTTAATATTTTATATAGCTGGTGATAAGTAGTTGTTGAATGTGGATTGTTAATTTCAGAGTTTTTCTAAGAAATATTCCATCACTATACCTTATAAGCTATAAATTTATTTTTAACTTAGAACATCATTTGCTTATTATTGTTTTTTAGATAACTGTTAAACGAAAAAGTTAATGATAATATTCGATAAAACAAAAATGATTAAATGCTGCGTACGTTTTGAAAAGACTATTTTAACAATAATTATTGTATACAATTTCCATTAAAAGAAATTATTGCTAATTATTTAATTTTCATTTACTTAAAATTATATTCAGCTGTCTTAAAATATATACTAATACTAATTACCACCTTACATGTACTTTTAAAATATACTTTGATATATTTTGGTAAGTTATTATTATTATTTATTGATATTTACCTACAATTATATTATAGGTATTACCTGAAAATCCTATTTATACAAAATATTAATAATGTAATATTTTAATATAAAATAATATTGTTATTTGACAATGTGTAAGCAGAAAATGGCAGTAGTGTACTTAAAATGCCTATTCATAACGCCGCCTGATCATAATATTATTTTAATTAATTATTCAAAGACTTTGACCCTTTTTAATAAATTATACGATTAGTTAATTACTGTTTGAAACTAAAATGTTTATAATTTTGCAAAATTAAATTAATTAAGATGTTAATATAGAAAACGATCATATTACATACTTTACATAAAGTAGGTTATTAAAACAAATAAGTAAAAAAAAAAAAAAAAAACATTAAATATTTACATGGTTACATAAAATGTACCCGAGTTAAATTTATAACAACAAATATTTAAAATGATAAAGAAACAATACATCTACCTATTAAATAGTACGAAAAATATTAAATAATATGTATCTCTGTCATAAAGACGTAGATCATAATGCATTGATATATTATAATAAATATTACAGTGATTTTACCAATTATAAAATTTAAAAGTAAGAATATTAACTAGAACATTTCATTGGTCTTTATTTAAATTTTAAATCGATATTTACTTTAATTTTCATATTTTTAACTGGTTTTAAAATTATGTTTCAAAAAAAAAAAATTAAAGTTACTTAGTTAACCTAGATTATTCTACCTTTAAATTTTATAATAGGTCAATTCACTTTAATATTATAGCTAACATCATCAAAAACTGTATTCTATTGAACAAAAATTGGCTATGTTGCATGTTTCTATTGCAAAACCGATAAAACATATTAACATATTATGCAGGTTCGGCGTTGCCTTATAATAACGTTATCTAATCCTTAAAAGTCAGCCGAACAAGTACATTGAATTCTAAAATATTGATACTTAAGTGTTAGAAAACAATTTTTTCCGTATAACAATAGAAAACTTTTTAGCTTACATTATTATGTGTTTTTTCACGCAGGTGACTTTAGACAGTTTCACAATCGGGCGGTTTGCTTCGTACACGAACGCCGGCTGTCCAGACGGCGACCTACACATAACCGAATCGGACAGACCGGCTGTGTCAGGTGGCTGGTGCGGCACATCTTGGGCGCCGGCCCACTACTACAGCGAGACGAATTCCATCACTCTGCTGGTCCGATTGTACACATTGTCCAGTCTGGACAACACGGGTTATAACTTCGACTTCCGGCTGGGCTACAAGATGCTCAACCGGAACCGCGCGGTCGTCCGGTACGGCGAGCAAAAAATGTTTGCAAGTAAGTCACCACGGTAGCTCAACGAATAACATTAATGGTCACAGTACTATAATATTGTAAATCGCGACCACACGATAAAATGCGAACAAAAAAAAAAAAAAAAACTCGATTCAGTTAAACGAAAATTAATTCCGAGTGCAACGGTCTGGACCAATTGTAACTGAGAACTTGAGATTTGAAAAGAGCCGTGGAAAATCTCGACGTTTTGTAACGTAATATACCGTAAAACATACACAATAAATGTTATTCGTATGGCTTAAAATCGCTCTAGCCCAAAAGCTATGATACATGAGCTTGTGCCAGGGACTCTTTCGATGTCACTCCGCGCTTGAAACATCGTCAAGTACCCATTTCATTCTAAGCTTTTAAACAAGAAATATCCTTGAAAACGCCTTGAAAACTTTAAACTAAATTAATCTCGAAAAATTACCAGAAAAAGTCATACTAGTTTAGACGTTTAGGGTTTGTTTGATATTTTGTATTTTATAGTTGAAAACACATTGACAAACTGTCATACTTTTTCGCCATCAAACGTAGTAAGTAATTGTCAATTATTAACTGATTTTTATATTTCTCGTTAAATTTATTTTCAAGATAAATTAATATACAAATGTACAAGGTAAGAGTATATATACCTGTATATTTATTTTTTTTATCGTCATAGTACAAAATTTACTTATCTATGTATTTAATACTTATATACTAAACTGCAAAAATATCTTAAATTTATAAGCAATTCATATTAAAGTACGAAATAAAAATTACATATTAACCTAAACCAGTTTTATAGTGTAGTAAATTATTTTAATTTTTAGATAAGCATTTCGTAGCATATATAGAGAGAGAAAAATGCGAAAACGATGAAAAATCCATGTCTATACACTCTATTATTATGTTATAGCGAACGTGCTTTAAATTGCTCACGCTGAGAATCTTAAACTATTAACGATAATATTCCACCTCCGATCACTCGTATATGGGTGGGTGGGTCACGTATGTGGCGTTGGTTCGCTTATTATATTAATCAGAAGAGATGTGTTATGCAATACCATTGTAACTTGTGTGAATCCAGTGCATTAAGTTCCACGCAATAGGTTATTAAATCGGCTAATAATAATATTTTATATACAAACGTGGGAGGATATTAACACGACGTGGTTCAACTAAACACTGCAAAAACGCGACACGTGTAGTGATATAAATTCGATAGGCTATCGAAATAAATATGCACTTCGAAACAAGAAACTTTTATTGCCGCCAAAATCGAAACGGCAGTAAAAATTAATTGTCAATATTGCAGTTACAAAACACATATTCCATTTCGCATTCGAGTTATACATATTATATGAGTAGGTAGGTACCGTAAAAACGTTGATTAGCCGTAGTTATATAAATTTTTATCGCTGTCCATTAAAACATATTTTCGTATATATTATGTTAACATATTAATTAACTAAAATTTGTCGTCCATACGTATATGCGCATTAAAAGTCACAAACTGTTATGGTAATTCTGAATTTATAGTTATATGTCGAAAATCTACCTTATACAACGCCAAACATATAAAAACCGATATTGGCAGGTAAACTGATAAATGGTTTCCAACGCCCAATTTTTGCATTACTACATAATCTGACTTGTTGCAACGATTATTATTAGGTACAGTCAAAGCGGGATCTGTTTACTCACGAGTTACGACATGATTTCGTGCATTATAATTGATGAACTATTCGTAAATATTTATATAAGTTATTATAAGCAAACGTGCTTTTGTGAAAACTCGTACGTAGGTGTAGGTGTAGTGTATATACAAGAATTATTTATAAATATCAATGTACACTGTACGGTGAAAACACTGACAAATGATATTCAAAAGTTACGATGAAAACATATCAGTTTTATCTTGTATCAAGAGACGTTCAACGGAATCATCAAAAAAAGTTTCAATATTTTTATGGCGGGTTGTAATGAAATATGTTAAAGTGTTAAAACGGTTGACATGTGTCATCGTTAAATGTTGCATAAAATAATGTAACATAAACTATAATTATTATACTAGGTAGGCAAGTAGAACTCGTGTATAATACAGTAACATTGTAGGTACTAGATAGATATATTATGTAGGCCTTTTTTTTTTTTTTAATTCATAGTTTGTTACAAATAACATATCGATAAACAAAACTATTCTATTAATGATAAATACTAACGATAATTTTATAATTACTTTGCTAAATTAATTTGTATGGACCAAAATAAACTAACATTATATAGATTCTGAGCGGAACAATGAATATATTGATTTTATCAGGATGTGTTTTTTATTTTGTATGAGTACACGATAAGTTGTCTATGAAATATTTCGATTTTTAAAAATGGGATGCTTTTGAATATAAAATTAAATTTAGTGTGTAAAATGAAGAGGCCAAACTTCAAAAATTGTCAGTATTTATTTTTATAAATGGGAAAAACAAATAAAAAATTAAGTAAAAATGGAATTTTTTACGCGAATTCAATACTCGACAAGATCAATTTTCGTTTTTTTTTTTTTTTATGTAACTCAAAAATAAATAACCGTAAACTTGAAATTTTCTCCAAATAGTAATATTTTTATTTTTGAACAAATATTCAAAATATTTTGACTATTTTTAAGATATTTATCGGCATAAGAAAATTTTTTTTAGTTTCCTTTTTATAAATATCGATTAAAAATTTTACAGAGAACAAATGTTTGAAAATTTATTGCGAAACTCTTCGTAAAATTTTAATTTTTCAATTAAAAAATGTTGAAAATCTACAGACACAATATTTTTTTATAAACAATTAAATTTAAAATTTTGAAAAAATTAGTAAATTATTTTGTAAATAGAAATTCTTTAAATTATTTTTTTTTTTTATATAAATTTTCAACCTATATACGAAAAAAAATTCTACCAGAACGTGAAGTTAATGTTTTATGAATATTTCAAGTCAAATATTTACGTCATTTGATATACACACATAAAATAATGATTTGTATGTGAAAAATTTTTGATATTTTATTGTATTTAAAAAAAAAACTACAATAGATACCTAAAACATTCACCAAATGTTAATACTATAACTTTTATTATACCGAACAAAAAGTTTTTCAACATTTTTAAACTTTTTTTGAGTTATTAAAAGGTATGAGAAATTTTCAAATTTTTTAAATTTTTTTCCATAAATATCAATAAAAAAATGATTTGCTGAGACTAAATTCACGATAATTTAATATAAAATTCTATAAAAGTTATTCTTATATCTCTATTAAAATATTTAAAATATATAGAAATATTTATTTTCATATATAAATCTGAAATTAGAATTTTTTCAATTTTCAAATTCGTCAAAATTGCAAACATTTACTAACTAATTTTGTAGTTTGAAATTCGTGAAAACTTTTTTATACTTAAAATTATCAAACCTAGGTAGAAAATTTCTTTTTTTTTTTGTTTCAACAAAATTTAATTATAAGTTGCCACAGCAATTCAATATATTTTACAGTATTTTTTTTGCTGGAATTCAATATTTTTTTTATTAAATTGTTTACACAGGAGAACATGAACCAGTACAAAATATTTTTAAATTACTATAGCATAAAATAATATATGGCTTGTGTACTTCTGGGTCAAATAAAATGGATTAAAGTATATAGATATTTTTGTATCATAACACAAGGCTCACACACTCACTGTTAAAATAATGGAAAAATAAGTTTCTCCAACCCTCTATTCACTAAAACAAACATTTGTATGTTATATTTTTTTGAATAATTAGTGGTAATTACAGTGCAGTTTATGTACCTACATTTATACAATACATTTCAGAATTTGTGTGAAATCCGTGTTTTGTAAAAATAAATTCATCGTTTAAAAAGACTAAACAATTCATTTAATTTAATTCTGTTCTCCTCCGGTGACAGAACAAATTCAAATTTTCGTTATTTATTTATTTAACCAATAATTAACTCGGATTTTTACCGAGTTTAGGGCTAGTAAAATGGCGAACTTTTGCCAATTTCTCCCGAATCTCTATAGACTGATAGCACAAACTAACAAGTTAGATTTACTAAGAATTATGCGGCTATTGTTTGCGAAATAAATTTGTTGAAGGGACAGACGGGGAAACGCACACGGCTAAATGTTTAACAAGATCCTGCGCAGATCGCCGTCGTCGAGCTAATCGCCACTGCCACTTTAACCTATCAGCCATCACCACTCAGTATATTACAATTTAAATTGTTTTAACTATGAAAATATACTTTATGATTATATTAAAACCATCCCACAGAATATTTCACAAATACTTTGGATACTTCATATCCCACAACCTACAGAATATTTTGTGTACTACTATATAAATACACATAATGTGTATCAAATAATACCCGTGCATAACAACGTTATTGATTGCTGCGTAAGTTAAAGTACGCCTACACGTACGGGAAAGGGGTGTATAGATGGTTTAAAAAAAAAAAAAAAATCATTTGTCGTTCGAGTGCATGCTCAATTATTTATATTCATATTCATGCAGTGTTGTCTGAAAGCAACTTAACGTTCGTCATATCATGAAGTTGATCTGCATCCTCGTATCGCGATTTGTTTAATCTTACCTAGATAGATTGTTTTTCTCTTTCGCGTGGCTGATATGATGCTACTTTAATCACCGATAATAACAATGTAACACGGTGTAACAGAAAAATTATGATAGTGTTATTGAATTTTTTCAATAAATAAACATCTATTTCATGTGAATCGATCTATAATTAGGAAGTCGTTTCTAGGTTTACCTATCTAATGTATACAAATTTAATCCATCTTATGAAACAGAAACTATTATTTTACACTCAGTGTAATTTTTTCACACGAAAATCAGTAGTAATGGGCCTACCACATTTTTGACACCGATATCGTTTATAACGTATGATAAATCGCGATACCTATCAAATTTAATAATTTTTTTAGGAATACATTTTATTTTTTAGATTCTAATAGCTTTAGTCAATTTTATTGTGTGTGCTGTGTAATAAACCATTAACTAATAAATATCTAATAATATTTGTTAATAACAAATATCAAATAATAAATTTTATTAATTCATTTATAAAAATATAATTCAATACGATATCGATATCGAACAAATCAGGATATTACGATACAATATCGAAAAAATCGGAACGATATCGATACACAATATTATATCGTTACCCAACACTAGAAATCAGTAATTAGTAGTCGATTTAGAAAATTTTCCTTTTAGAAACCAAATATCTATAATATTTTGTTTATTTTGTTCGTATTAAATATATTAATTTTTCTATTAAATTAATATTTTTATTTATTTAGTTTTCTCGGCTCTAAGTTTGAAATAGAATTGCATCAGATAATTTTTTTCTATACCAGTAAATTTATTAATGTATATTAAAATAGTTTGAAAATGTAAACAGTGAATTGCACAAAATCGCAATTAAATAGTTGTTATTGGTGAAATTAGTAGTTTTCACGCGTAATAATATACAGCAACCATTAGTTTAAGAATTATTTAAGTAGGTACGTTTTACCAAATGTACCTTCAAAAATTATTTGAAATATATTTATTTTTTTCTAAATAGAATATACCTACGCGTTGTACACGTTTTACAATGTATGTCAAATAAATCGACGTCACGTTTTACTGTATTTGTATTACAGTCGTCAGGGTAATATAGATATGAAAAAATAAATAAAACGGAGGAATTAATATATTTAAGCAAATATAACTGACATTTACATTTCATTTTGTCAAATGTAATTATATACTTCTACCATATATAGCGATCACTATAAAATTGAAACAATACATGCGGTAATATTCATACATATTATATGTGTGTACTTTATTATATATGTACTATTCAGTATACAGTATTCACCGAAAAAATTAAAATGAGTGTAATTTAGTGATGTATATTGGCGTAATGCTATGTCGTTAAGTCAAAGCTGTTAAAATCATTTTAAACGATCAGTCAAATAAATAAAATTCGATGAAATTTTTAATAAAGTCGTCAACGGAATGTAATTACGAGTATTTAAATCATTTTCAAAATCATAATGAATTATTTGCTTGTACAGTTCTGTACTGTAAGCATTTAACATAACTTGATAAGCATGATTGACTCGTGTTTGTAAAATAAAAAAAAAAATTAACGAACCATTTCTCGGGGTATTTTATAATGAATGTATGGATATTTATTACTGGTGTACAACACAGTATTAAGATACGTCAAACCATAATATAGGTATTAATAAGTATAATATTAGTAACCAATATTTAACGTCAATTTAGTGGGTCTTAGAAACTGTCAAAAGTGATTATGAATGATTAACGTGTACGTACGTAACTTAAATAAAAATAAGGGAGCAATCATTACCCCTTAAACATTAATTTAAACTTGATAAGTTATTAATAAAGACATATGAGAAATAATGCATGGACTAAAAGGAGACGAATTAATTAACATACTGTACTTATTAAAGTGATTTAGACGTAATGAAAAGTGAGATCAAATATGACACACGATATTATACGTGTTATGTCTGTACTTATAAAACAACAATATGTACTTTAATAAAACAAAAAAAAAAATGTACGAGTTAAGTGATTCTAATTATTTTCCACTGGCTGATTTCACTGAACAATGAGTATTGAACTATGCAAGACCAGATTTTAAATAGCGAAGTTAACGTGATCTATGAGTATTTTTAAAATGATTATTATACAATTTTACTTCATGATATATGTTTTAAACAGTTAACAGTAGATCGACAATCCATTTTGGCCGTAAAACTTTAAAGGGTGTATGATACATAAAAACTTATAAAGGGTATTATATTTCAGTTTTTTTAAAGGTTAACTTTATTTTCTACTTAATAAACTTTATTGTATGTAATTATTATATAAGTACGTATTCACGTAAAACGTGCCGGAAAAGATTTAATTTAACAAATATTGTATCCAAGTTTAAATAAAAAAAATATATGTATGATAATACAGTTTATCTAAATGAATAAAAGTATCTTATTTTAAGAGTACTATGTATAAAATATGAAATAAATAAAAATACTATAACTATAATAAGTCTGTATCGATAAAATCAACAAAAAATTATGACAATATATTAAAATTAATCATTTTTTCTCAGCGTAAATCTAAATAAAAGTAAATATTAAAACTCTATACTCGTATTGTATATTTAAGTTAAAAAATGTAAATTAAAACTTATATTATGTTCTTAAAAATTATTTATATTTATTAATATTTCTGATGATTTTCTTCGTGGATATAAAAATAGAGTAGTACAATTTATTAAATAGTTTGATAAATTTAAAATGTAATGAACGTTTTAAATAATAAGCGATAATTAATAAAAAAAATACACAATAGTTTTTATATTTATACGGATTTCGGGTCTTAACTGTAACATAATAATATATATTGATAGATTATTTTATTATTATTTTGATTATAAAAATGTTTATATAATTAATTAATTTTTTTATCACGAACAATATTTTTCTTTGTTTCTGCTGAACATATAGGTACGCCTATTCAGAATATTTTAATTTGATTCTATTAGCACTAACAGTAAAGATGAAATATCTCGTCTTTCAACTTTATTGTTCATAAATTTATTATGATTTTGGTAACCATAATACAATACTAAACGACGTTTCTCATCAATCATAGGGATCGGACTTCTATAACATTAACCCACCATTAGATTCGCTTTAAATATTGAAGAGGCCAAAAGTAAATCACCCGTTAAAGTTTTCGCATATTTTTTAAACATAATATCAACCCCTATGGTCTAAATATTTTTTGATTTTATTTTTTATGTTTGTAATTATTGAGTGCCTACTTATGCAATTTCAAACTATATAGCAATGATGAATGATTTGATTTTCCAAATATATTTGTGTAATTTTTTTTCAATCTTCATTTATTAAAGTACTAAAGTACTAAAACTGCGACAATTTTCAATCTATAATTATTATAGGTGTGCTATTTAATTTTTTCGAAAGGTATGCTAAAAATTAAGCAGAAAAAATGTATCTTATTATTTTTTTTTATTCTGTTATAGGTAATTAAAAATATATTAAGCCTAAGAACTCGAAACTTTTTCTCCATTACGTGTTTTATTACTTTCTATTTATAATGTTATTTTCAAAATATTAAAACTAATTTTAAACTATACCATGATGTTATTTGAATTGTACTACTAATAATTTTTAATATAATATAAAATAAATGGTATTTTTATCAAAAATTAAACCAACCTACCATATAAGTACTAATAGTGCTATAACTTAAAACTAATATAATAAAATAATAAAATATCCCTTGAAATACCATCCCTTCCTACCATTTCCACTCGAAATCGTTTTTCTTATGTAACGATTTATTATTGAATTCAAATTTAATACACCCATTATAATGACATGAACTTGATATTTATACTATACAACAGAGTGGCTTTCTCGAGTTTTTGAATTAATTTCACAGTAAGAAGAAGTGTGATTAATGAAAATAAAATGCTGGCAGTTTTACCACAATGCAATACATTACTACTCGTTCAATTGTTAAAGTAAACTTCGGAGTATTTTAATGAGTTATTTGCCATTAATGCTTATACGTTAACTAGATCAAACAATTTTTAAAAAATTCGTGTCAGTAAGTTTAAAATTTCATAATGTTCTCTCTAATCGTTAAGTGAGAATTTGATAATAAATACCGTTAAATTCACCTGAAAAATTACCCAATGAGAACAAATGTGTAGTGTTTAACAGACTTTTAAGAATCTAATATGCAATAATTTATTCATTTACATATAGTTATATGTACATATTTATTTTCTACAGAAAAATATAATATGTAGTGAACCATTCAGACTTATTTGTATTTTAAACTTTATATTTGTTTTATTAAATACACAACACAATATGTTTTGTTTAGCAAAAATATTTAAACGTTATGCATAAATACAAAATATGATTAATATGCAGCGTCGGGTTACCCTACAGGCAAAACAATCAGGTGATTGGAGCGGCAAATTTGTTAAGGCGGCAAATTTGCCGCACTTAAGAAAAAAATGTATTCATAAAATTATATTATAATGTCTTATGACTTAGTTATGACTGTAATGAGTATTAGCAACTAGGTTATTAACTCAGTAAGATACTGGAATGGTTTCAATGAATGCGATCAACTGTAATTGTTATTATTAGCGAATCTATGTTTTTTTCAGAAACCGTTTATATTAAATATATGTTTACACATATTATACATTATGGCGATAGCCGATACGACGTTGTTTTTGTCAATTATATTTTATTTTCGTGATTCTATTACTTACAATTACAAAGAATGTTATACATATTCTTTAATCCTTATCATAACATTATTCTGCTTATTAGTATACCGCGACACTGAGACAGTGCAACTTGTGTACGAGTCTTTATTCATTTTTATTATGATTCTTCAAATTATTACATCACAATGAGTAATGGTAGAAAAAGGAAAAGTGGTGCAAGATACAAAAAGCTGCGAGAAAAGCATGAAGAAAAAGAGAAAAGGGTTATTCAAAAAATAAGATAACTCGATACTTTTTTCACAAATTTAAAAACAGGTAAAAACAATTTACTCTATATTTCTATAAAATAAATATATTTTTTTTTTAATTTTTGATGACACGTTCACTGCGGTTAGGTTAACCTGCCAATAAATTGGCGTCATCCGCACAATATTTTACAATACAATGTGTCTCAGCCGACGCTTGAATAAAATAATATTAATTAAGTTATATCAATTATATAATATCGCCCTCGTACCACTTCGCCATCGATCGATTCGTAGTCGCAAATCAACGTTTTTTTTTTATAATATTAGATGTTTTAAAATTATTTGAGATATCACAGTCACGAATCGCAGTTGTATTATTTTTGTGCGCCAATAGGCATTTCTTTTTTGTATTATTGTACCTAACTCCGTGGTGTTTAGTGTGCGAAATTATATTATAATATATTAATATAGGTAGCATTTAGGTAATATAGGAATGTGTATTGTAAGATAATCCGCAATGAACGTTTCAAAAATAAATATTAAATAGTTTGGCTCTTCTTTGCATCGAATCTGAATTAGTGTCGACAATTGATTTTCAAGACCTAATCGAAACATTCGCTAACCTAAAAAGCCGAACAAAAATATTTTAATAAATTTATTATATAATATTTGACGATTGTATTAAATTTAATATAATAAAGAATTATTAAACTAACAAAGTATTTCTATATGTATTTTGTTTTAAAAAAAAGTATAAAATGAAAGGGCGGCAAATACCCTGCTTGTAAGCGGCAAATTGCTTAATCCGCCACTGTTAATATGTATTAATTTAACAATCCGAATATTTTTGCTTAATTTTGAACAGTGTTTAATATTTATATGTTAAAATTTAATTGATCGAGTAGACTTTAAAATATTTTTTTTTACTCCAAATGAATACGAATCACATTATTTTAATTGAATTTAAAATAATGATCGAATTGTGATTTGTTCATTTTTCGTGGTTAAATTCGTTTTAATTTATATTGTAATGTATACATCATAATCCGATTATTGGTTATATCATGTTAAAGATAAGTAGATTAAAATTAACCTTTTTTTTCATGTATAAAAGTTTTATTTAAATTAAAAGTGGTGCAGATTTTTGTGCACATGCTTATCTGCATTAGACCAAACAGAAATATGAATATATGTGTACCTGAAGCACATAATATAAAGCTATAGGGTTTTATTCGTGACATATATTATATATACTACAAAATCCCGCCCCGAACCTCCATGTAGATACCAGATATAGTTTTCGTTATTTACTTTTTTGTCGGTAGTCTGCGATAATAGCTTTAAGCTTGATATGGTACTGCCCCAAAGGTTTTTTTTGGATAAATATTTGTTTAAATATGTTGGTTTTTTTGTTTAATATAAATTTAAGCCTAATTAATATTGATATTTATTGAAATTTGAATATATGACACTCTTATTTATTTATTTTTCATGTTTTAAGTATTTTTAATAGTCATAAATATTAGTTTATAACTTTTATTGAAATATCAGTAGATCATTTAGATTATTTACTCCAGTTAAAATGCACACAGCGTAATTTTTAATTTATTAATAATAAATCAGAAGAATTAAAATTAAAATCAGTGATAGTTATTTAATTGTTAGAAAATTATAACTTAGAACTTCTTTCTTTTTATTTAAAGAAACATACCTCGATCACTAGGTCATTGACACCTACATTGTTTATATTAAGTATTTACTTTATTTATTGACTTTTTTTTTTTAAATTGTTTATTTAACAAAAAAGTATTTTATCAAAATACATGTTCTTTTTGTTTGGGTTTATATACATATCAATATAAATGAACATGTTTTATGTTCTGTTTTCCGTTTTCCGGTATGAAAATTGATATTTTTTCAGAATTACTTTAGATACCTCTTTTAATATCACCACGACACCTTTTTTTCTATAAAGTACCTAGCCCATATTCCGGAAATCTCTTTTATATCGATACTGTTCAATAGTTCAATATAAGTTTTTACTTTTTTAAATTTAGTTTTATATGATATAACTATTCACAGCAACTTGATGTGTTATAAAAAAAAATAAGTACCAGTCTGTGTTTGAGAAGGGAAATCTGAACATTTATATGTCTATGCATTAGAAAAATAAAACTTTCGATGAGACCTATAGTTAAACTTTAAATAAAATCACATTATTTATAATTGATATTACAATACCAATAAAAAAAAATGATTTTAACTCTTAAAAAGAAAAAAAAATGTTATTTTTAGCAATATATTAAGTGTAAACCCAATCGCCTATAAATTATAGTACTATATTTCATTGAATAGTAATCACTCATTACCCATTGTAAACACATTTATATAAAATTAAGACGACTAAAACTGTCTGTTATATTGGGTTTGGCACATAAATCTGCTGCACTGTCTGTTCGCTTTGCGATTTTCATGACGGAATGACAAACAACATGAAACGGTCATAAAACAATACAACAAAGATATTATTTACGACAGGAGTTCGCTCAGATGACGGTCGTCATCTTTTCGGTCGAGTTTAGAGACTCTAAAATATACATTATATAGACTTCAGCGAACCCTAGTTAAATAACAATATATAAGAACAAGTCGTAATACACCGATAATTGTATTTAGCGATAAATAAAAACTAAACAGTATTATTACCTAACCTATTTCGTATCACTTATTTTATTTTTCCTGGAATCGATAAATCGATTTAGACTTATGAAATATTGGAGAACACTTAAACGGTGTAGAATTTAGAGGCGTAAGTGATGGCCGACAACGGTTTCCGTACATT
Organism: Melanaphis sacchari; assembly: GCF_002803265.2. Taxonomy (NCBI): domain Eukaryota; kingdom Metazoa; phylum Arthropoda; class Insecta; order Hemiptera; family Aphididae; genus Melanaphis; species Melanaphis sacchari. The sequence continues at coordinate 241,357 of NW_020271096.1, read as the reverse complement.
GCATAAACTAAACAGAAACCATTGGATAACATGATATCACAGTCAATTATGCGGAAAAAAATAAATACGCCTTTGTTGACTGACGACTGGCTTTTTTTTTTTAGAAACTATACAGCCTCTGATGTCTCCGTATCGGCTTAAATTTTTATTGCATTACCCTTTGACGTGCAGATTAATTGCATTATTTACCGCTTTTTACCCTTAAACCTTTCCCTAATATCACTCGTTCGTATGCCACAGGAGTAAACGAATCGTTTCACATGGGTGAACTGATGGAGGGTACGTACTGTTCGCGGATATTCAGCAACTGCGACAAGAAGAGGTGCGTGCTGCAGTCGCCTAATTACCCTGGGCTCTATCCCCGAAACTTGACTTGCTACTACGCGATCCGTCAACACGCGATACCGTACGGCCACCAGGCGCTAATATCCATCACGCAGCCGTACAGCCGCCTGGTGTCGATCAAGACGGACCGGACGAATCCCGAAGGAGCCGACCCAAAGCCCGTCGAACGGAAGGTATGTGAATTACCGTCAATCACAGAACAGTGTGTCGAGTTATTTTTCCAAATCTTTCTCCTCTTTACCCCTTCCCATCCAACAGACATTATGACCTTATTGGTATGTATCTCAAGCACAGATATAGATAATAAACTGGATTGTTGACTTAATATGATAATAGTTGAAGTCAAAAATCCGCTATTTTTATTGGAATTATAGGTTTTAACACAGAACATTTCGGCTTTTCTACAATAAGTCTATTATCAAAAAAAAAAAAAAAAAAAAGAAAGAAAGAAAGAAAAGACGTATAAATAAGTATTTTCATAAATTACATCCGTAATTTACAATACTTTAATTTCCACAGAGATAGCGGAAAACAATGGTTTCATTAATTTCAGGAGTAAGCATACAACAATCATAAATCTAGTTTATTATCTCTGTATACGATTTAAAGTATGATTATATTATACTGCCAAATTAGCGTGACGATCACTAACAAAAAAACAGTCCTATGAGTAAAAGATAAGAAATTGACTATAAACATTTTTCAACGTAATTCGTTAAGAACAATTATTACACGCATTGAAATAAATACAATAGTTGTACGATGTGGAAAGTTCATTGTAGAGTTTATAACAACCGCTTATTATCTATTAATATCTTCCTAAATTAATCAACCGATTTCACATTATATTTTGTTATATTCAAATAGATAATTATAACGTTTGGGAAATTACATCGTTTCACTGTGAATTTTTCGTCGTATAAAAATCAATAACGACAAATATTAAATATCATATCTCCGTAGTATGATATTCAATCGGAAATTGAAAGAATTTACATCATAACTCCCTCAAAATATTATTTTAAATCGCTACGTAGATAGTGTGTTCAATATTCGTTATAATAACTTATACATATACGATCAACAGCTCTGCATATCAAATAATTTTCAATCTAAATAAAGGACAATATATTCTCAACTTTTCGTGGAATATAATAACACGTATATATGCATCTTCGGTTTATAAAAGAATATTTTAAAAATAAAATTAAATTTTAAGTTGATGATTTATTTTTAAATTCTGACAAAAGTGTTCAATTTTATCTACTATATGTCTGACCTTATTACTTTCCCACTAAATACGTTTTCAATTAATTAATTCGTTTAATTTGTGGTACAAAAGAGTTTCCAGTAAAATATTGTTTTAACAATTAATGAACCTACACAAGATTGTTTCCCAATAGAACCCTTTTAATAATAAATGACTCTGTATAAATAACTTTATGCTAAACTGTTGAAAAATTAAACTTTGAACATTTCGCATGGTATAATGTACTGTTAACAAATTAATTTGAAATACCTAGATCATAAAATGTATTATTGTGCAGAAGAATTATGAAGTATTTCGATTTTACTAATATTTTTTTCACTAAAAAAATAATACTCATTATTTTTCATTTCTAGGAAAGTTTATGAATAATATATATTATATATATATACCTATGTTTTTGAAATATTCACTATTATTTTTTCAATTAAGGTATCTTAAAGGTTAAGATTTAGATACCTAAAATCTTAAATTCAGTCATAAATATAAAATATGGTTGTTAACTAAAAAGTATTAGGTATTTAATTAACTGTAAATTAATTATAAGTTAAGTACTTAACATAAAAAGTAGTGATACTTAGTAATGATTGCCCAAGATCAGTTAGAATCAGAAAGTCAGAAAATCAAAATATCTGTACCCAGCCCAAAAACATAATATCACGTTTGTTGAAAATAAAATCTATTCAGGACTGGAGCAAGTGCGACAATGTACCAGATTTTGTAACCGTTTATGACGGATACACGACCAGAGATCCAATTTTATTGAGGTTCTGCGGATCCGGAGAAACAGTGCCAGTGACTACGTCTAGTGGGCCTGAGCTGTTAGTTCAGTTTTCAACGTCACCATATGGCACTCTGATGTATCCGTTCGGTCCATTACACGGATTTCAACTTCAAGTACAAGTAAGTAGAAATGTCGAACGTATTTTAATAATATTTTAAGACTTGATATTAACGGTAACTTCTGGCAAACCTTTTAGTCCGCTCTGAGTATAATAGTAATATATATTATATACTATAAAATATATAGTTTTTTGTCTATATTTTATATTATTATCGAGATACACGTTATAAAATGATAACTCATCCATCTATATAGGTATATAAATTTAATATTTTTCATATAAATATTATTAATATGCTTTCAATGTTTATGATAAATTTAGTTGTTTACCTAATCTCAAAAATAAACCAAAAAGTGATTATAAATTCCGATTGTCATTTGAAAGTTAGAAATAATGTTGGTATTTGTTTAATTTATTTGAGCCGATTTACCCTATTCGTGCCAACATTTCATTTAAATTTACAATAACGAAGTTTTTCATCATAATAAGTCTAATATAGTGTGTAATATAGGACGTTATGAATGCAGTAAAGTTGATATAATTGTCTTTTTCTTATCTGATTGAATTCTTATGAATTTAATCAAAACTTTTTAAACAATAAAACACAAATCCAATACTCGTATAAATCGTATATATTTTATGTTTTGTAAATTACTACATATCAACCGAATTTATATTAAAATTTACGAATTTAAATTACGTACCGTATAATTACATAGAATTTCTTGTAAAAAAATATTTTAATCCTTGGTTAAACTTTAAGTTAAATATATTTAAAAAAAAATTAATTGAGAAATAATAACTGAGAAAACACTTCTAATGATTTCGATTAATGTGCAATTAAAATAAATATTTAAAAAAATAAAATAACAACAAAATTGGATTAATGTTTTTAATAAATGTAAACGATACTAAGTATTGGTTTTATAATTATATAAACTACAATACCTTACTGTCTACACCAGAAGTTGTACGTCTGTTGTGTATTAAGATTTGAGAACAATAATGTAATTATAAAATCGCTTTAACTCATAAAGTTTATTTAGAATAATAAACTTATAATTAGTTTTTATCAAGGTGTCATAACATAAATAAGAGGTCCATCTGGCGGTGCATCACAAACTTAGAATAATTTAATAAGCTTGAACACACGATTATTATATTGTTCTCGCGCATGAATAAAACGTTCAAATTACTTTTTAATGTAATAGATATTAAGTATGCGCACATTGTCGTAAAGAACGTTAATATTATGAGTTAAAATCAGTTTTATTTCGTTTTAAGATTATATTTCTAGCCACTGTAGGTACATCATAAATTATTTTTGAAACGCACAATTTTTCTAAAATGCCATGATTTTATTATTAAAATTAAGTTTTAATTATAGTGTGAGCTTATTTCTTAAGCCATTATTTAAATATTTATATCAAGTACAATAGTAATATTATGTACTTAGGATTCATTGGTTACGTACAATATGATCTTTTGTGCAAATTTTATATAAATAATAATAATATAATACTTTTTTATAAAAACATTTTATTATTATGATTTTTTTTTTTGATTTACTTATTCGACTTTTTATATACCTAAGTTTCTTTGAAGAGTAATAATAAGCTTACATAATTATTATTATTAAAACTTATTCTTTGAAATATTTCAATAATACACAATTGTTATATTTTAATATTGTCACGCGGCATTTTAGATAGACTATTCAGATACACCGTATACCAAGGGCGGCCAAACAGTCGATCGCAAACGATTTCAACGTCGATCGTGTTATAATTTATTTTTTGGCTACGCACACAAAAATTAATCGTGGTGGTAGTTACTTAATAATAAAAAAAGCTTTACCGTCCCTGCCATACACAATCATTATTATCGTTTTCCCGGTATTTTAAAGATATTATGATATTAAAATACATCAAATGACAATATGAATGAGTTAATGTATTATGTAATGGAGAATAAATATTATATGAACAATATAATGCAGTGTTCTCGAGTATTCTTTATTCACGTATTACTTCTCCTACTAAAAATGTCAAAAACATCGAAAAATAAGAGGAAAGGACGAATTTTTGTGTATTATTCTAAGTGAACTTTCATATTTTATCACCAAATAAAATAAAAAGGTATCTAGATATAAAAGAAGGATAATTCCACAAATTATCTTTAGTAAGATAATTTAAATCCAGCACTGCCACATACTATCAATTTCAAACAATTAATTTTCGCATAAAACAAGTAAGAATTAATGATGAAATAATTTCAATAATAAAAAATTAGGAATTATACATATTTATTAATTATTTTATAAAAAAAAAATAACAATAATAAACACTTTATAATATTTTCCGATGCATTATTAATTTTATCATATTTTGTAATATCTACTATCTATAATTAATGGTAAATTGTACAACTTGCTGTGTTTATAGGTCTAGCACATCAATAGATAATATACCTACTAGGTATATGGGTTAATGATTAATAACACGTCAGCAGTCAGCACGATATATTTTAAACTATGATTAGTACTTACCATGATTAGTGTCGAGTCTCATGGGGAAGGGAAAGTAGGTATTTATATACTGTTAGTATAAAAGCGTTTATAAAAACTAAAAAAAAAAAAACCATAAATATAAAATATATAAAAAAAAAAATATGTATAAATTATGAGATATTTTCAAAATTCCATTAAAAAATAATAATAATACTACACTGCATTGGTTATTAAAAATATAATATTACAATGTTTATCTTTAAAATATTTTTGTCCGGCATTAACGCCTTTTAATATAGTTACTAAGTCTTTATCGGTTACCTAATTCGACGATTGACGATGATTGTATATTATTATAATGTTAAATTGAAGTACGATGTACGATGTACGATATACAGATATATTATAGTATGTTTTGTATAGTTCATTTGTTCTTATTGGGTGGTCGGTTTTATTTAAATATTACGGTTTTGTCATAAAAAATTCATGACAATGGTTTAAATAAAAATATAGTTTTTGTTTTGTATTTAAACATTTTGTCTTTTATTAACACTCAGCACATTGCATAGCTCTATCCATGTAAAAGCGCCGCATTTGTATTAGCCTTGGGCGTCAGATGTCCTAGATCCGTTACTGACTATAACATAAGTGGTCAACTTGCGACTCGCGAGCCACATATGGCTCTCGTCATTGTCAAATGCGGCTTACATCTTATTTAATAAAATCAAAAATTTTAATTTTTTTGGTATTAGATTATAAAAAATTATCAAATTATGTAAAATGTGTCTATAAACATTTTGGCTGTTAGTGTTATGGTATTTTTCTATGTGGCCCGAGAACCTATTCATGTTGGCCACCCCTGGACTATAACTTATGTATTAGGTTACTATACATAATACAGTAGTATCACAGTTATATCAAGACGTCGATACAATATCAAATCAAAATAGATAACAGATAATTATGTACAGTGGCGGATTTAGGAGGGGAGGGGGTACTTGGGAGCTGAAGCACCCACCGTTTCGCGTATTTTTATTAAAAATTACTAATAATTCGCCGAGTGGTAAATTTTTGGTACGGGCTACCAGAACGCACACCCCGCACCGTGGAGTAGCTAACACCGGTCGGTGATCACGCACAAATTGTACATGATAAGTAATTTAAGACTATTATTGTTAACAAAATAGCTCCCACCATAAAAAAATCCTAGATCCACCACTGGTTATGTATTAAGACTCAACAGTACAATACCATTAAATTGTATTTTATACATAGAAAAATGAAAATTGAATAAAAAACAGTTTTCAGGGTGGAAAGAGTGATTCAACACCCGACTTCCTCGCTCACCTGGTTGTATCTTTGTTGTTTAGTATACGTAATTTCCATAATAGTCAAGTAAAATTTTTACTACCTACTTAACTAAAATTTCAGTTATAAGCAACAAATGTAGTTTTATTGCAATATTTTGTCATTAAATTAAGAATTGTATTGAACTTTATCATCAACAAATCGTGTTTACTAAAACCACTTTAATACATGATGATTTTTATTTAAAATATAAACACGAAGAACTGTATAAAAACACGTGATAACTTTTCCATTAAGATATTTATATAAACGGAAAAGCTAACTTATTATAAAAATCAATATCCACTCATCTGTAGACATCCTGTACGCTGTTAATATATGCAGTATATTTACATATTGTAGTGTGTATTCAAATTAAGGATATTTCAATAGATGTTTGACCAAGCGATAACGTTTACAACACAAAATGTTTTATCTTGCTTTTTGAGATAGGGTTCAATCCTGAAGGCATATTATAAAAATACTTTTCAAAAAAAAAAAAAAAAAATAGGAATACAAACAAACCTTTCAAGCGTAGTTCACGCTTGAACAGTAAATTATGTGGATTCAAAAAAACCAAGATAGGTCTTTACATTGTGTAAACACAGTTGTCGTCTTTCGAAATTTACGTATCAAGAAGGTGATTGTAAAGTTTAAAATTAGATTTTGTGTTTTATCTCAATGAATAAAACTCTATTATCAAATTGAAACAATACACTTATCTTACATATCGCTTGCGCTGTGTGATTTATCTTGAAATTAAAAAAATTAAAACGTAATTGTATCCATTCAAAGTAAATGTTTAAGTTTTAATAACAAAGATTCGTCGATGCTATTGATTAATCATTGAAATTAAAGTATATAATACAAAATATATAACAATAAATTATAATACATTATAACAATAGCGTAAATTGAACCCAATTTCTGGTGGTGTAAAGGCATATATTCTCAATCTATAATTTCCGACACACCAATAATCCAACTTCCTAAGTAAAATCTTTCCTAATGAACTATATATTTTCCCATATAATTCTTTAAATAATAATTTAATTGATAAGGTCTAGTACATGCACAAAAATTACAATTTTTTACCTGTTTATGTATACTATACAAAAAAAGATAGTTACAAAATTAAAAATAATATCATAGGTATTTCAATGGCTTTCTGGTGGTGCAAAAACATACTTTTGTACCACCATATTTTAGATGTGATGTTGCAAGTGCTATATTTTTACCACCTAATTTACGCCGCAGCGATTATAAATATACTTTAAGGACACTTCAATAATAGTTTCTAAAATAAAACAAAATACCAAAGTGTATTTTATAAATCGATTAAATGTAAATTTAATCATAAATATCATGACTATTTTTCATAAACTTCTAGTCATTGTTTACTTAATTTTCTCAAATGTGTACATAGGTTAATTTATTAATTTTTAATCTTTAGATTTCGTTACATTCACTCTATATTTTACTATCCCAAAAAGTGGTCGATAACAAAAAAAATATATGTCTATATAATACACAATATTACAAAATCAATACCTTTGCTCAAAATGTTTAACAAAAGTGTCTAAAGGACAATAACGATAAATAAATTAATCATGATTCATGATGATAATATTGTACTAGACTGCTGATTAAAAATAGAATAGGTAGGTTTTATGATGAACGAGCAGTACACAAAACGAGAATTTATTGTATTCATCAAAACAAGACTAGAAACTAAAAAAAAAAATAATTACCTAAATCTGTGTTTACCTATAGTTAAATCATTTGAAAATAAATATTTGATGGGTAGTATTCATTATAAAAATGAGATAATCGAAAATCGATTTCAAACAATATAAAGCTTGATTAATTTTATGATATGTGTCTAATAAACAATGAAATGTAAATTAACGGAACAATGCAATGCAATTGTAATGCAATTGCATTACTCATGGAAATATATTTTCAATATTAAATAAAATACAAAATCCAGGATAAGTATAAAGTCAAACATTAATTCATTTATATCAGACAGCATTCAGTCCAAAATAATTGCGTATCTTAAAGAAATAAGCGAGCAAATAGAAATATAGAATAACAATAATTAAACAAGTATCCACGAAATAAAAGACTTATAAATACTGAGGAAAAAATTAAAACGGATCTGTCAAAATTTAGCGCAGTCATTTTAGCACACGATAATTCAGCAGTGATGTTCTCGGCGAACGATACTATAACGCTATGACATTAACATACAAGACAAGTCAACGCATTACGTTTACTAAAAAATATACTAAATTAATTTACTCCGATTTTTTAGGTGGTACATCTCCAGCAATAAGCTGTTCGATTGCTATCTTATCAATACTTATTTCTTCTTTCAAACGATTAAAACAATTTTTTTATCTTATGAACGTACCCGTCCTATTTTCATTTGATTTTCATTACACCTCCAAATTATTTTGTTTTCGTTTCATCTGTCCTAACTATAACTATAATAAGTATTGTTGTATACTAGTAATTGTTGTCCTCTTTGACTTGTTATATATAATATATTGCAAAAACATTCTCTTTTTAAAAACTATGATTTTTATACTGTAATATAGTTCTACAGGTGATGTTCTACACTAACCCCAGTTGATATTACACTAAATTATTTTATGCCAGTTACATCAGATTATCTCGATTATCTAAGTATAAACAGATGATAATTACTGCTGCTATTGTACCAATAGCGTTATGTATTATAGTGTGGACATTCTTTCGATTAAATAATATAAATATATTTCTAAATTTTATATTTATTGCGCTTAATTTTCGTGCGCTTTAATTACCACGCTAAATTAACGGTATGCCAAAGAAAATATGCTATAAATTATGAAAAAAAATTGTATTTAAAATTTTAAATATTTTTATAAATACATCAGACAAATGATTAGCATATCATAATTTTTACTGCGCGCATACATATTAATTAAGAATATAAAAATTCATTAAAATTGGTAAAAATTAAAATATAATTTCATTTCGTGAATGATCGTTTGGCACTTAATTTACGCAATACTTTGTCATTAAGGTACACTTTGTGGAAATCGAATCGATCAAGTACACCAAGAATAAGCGGTGTGAATTCTGGATACGGAACACTGGCCGCGGTTGGTTGCACGCGCCTTACCACTCTTTGCCGGAGAACACGACGTGCTGGTATCACCTACAAGCCACTCCGACTGGTGTTGCGGCTGCAGGATATCCGGTAGATCGTGATTCCGGCTCCGGTCCCAGGTACAAAGTATGGGTATCCGTACTCAAGTTCTACGTGACGGGCCCTCAGACCCGAGACTGCACGACAAACCTGATGGTGTGGGACGGAAACTTTTCTTGCCATCCGTTTTGGTGAGTTGAACGGTTTGATAAAATATTTTGATATTATTGTATCTTTTTTCTAAAACCTCATTTACGACTTGCATGCAGTCACGTATACATAACAATATAACCATACATGACGAGTACCCTTCATCTTTATCGTAACATAATAATATTATCAACAAGTGTTTTGCATGTGATACATACCTGCCTATTTTACACATAATAATATGTAACAATATAATATAATATTCATTTTTAAATTGAAGTCATAAATTTTTTCATTTCCCTATACATGTTTTATTTTTATACGTCTTATAAAGAGATAGATGCCCGTCAATACTAACAAATAAATCGATTAATAAATATTACGTCCTGTCGTTTAGCGATTCGAGAAACGTCTCGTCGTCCGCGTACCAGCACAACAACAGCACCCTGTTGGCCAACTACTGTCCCGGACAAACGCCAAGGTCTTGCGATCATTTCCTGTTGACCCGGCAACAGCGTCCGTGCACGCTATCCGAAAGTTTTCTGTCTACGTCCCGGTCGCTTACAGTCCAGTTGAACATTCAACACGCCACAGCTCTCAGGTATAAGACGTTTACCGTAACAAAATGTGTTTATAGTGCACACACTATGATTTTATCGTTAGATTGATGAGTGGTTTAGACATTTTACTTTAGTAGTAAAAGCTTACGTGATCGATACGCAGCGGTGGTGGTGATGGTTGTGGAGGTGGTGGTGGTGGTTGTGAAGGAGGTGGTGGTGGTGGTAGTGTTAGTGTTTGTACAGTATAAGTGATAGCGGAGATAAACGACCGTTTTGACGCGATCATTATTTTCCGCAGACCGGTATCGTTTAAAGCTCTCTACGAATTCGTCGACCTGCACCAGGATGGAAGCTCGTGGCCCGACACTGGAAGCATGTGCTCCAGGATTTTCCGGAGGCCCACACACTCGCCTTCTAGTACAATAGCTATCCGTTCACCGAAAAACATATTTTTCTACGGAAGAGGAGGCAATAAAAATTTAAGGTAAACTTAATTGCTCGATATTACATTCAGGTACTATAAATTATGCATGAATGTTCCCTATACTATATACGTACACGTTTAATATACTTAGGTGCGCAATTGTATTCAATAACACCACCCGTCCACCCTAAATATAAACAATGCCTAAAATATATCGTTGTTAGTCTTATATCTTTCAATTCCAAACAATACGAATAGTATCTATCCCCGGTTTCTATTATTTGAAACTCGAAAATTTATTGATTCATCTGACAAGAGGTATTATTGTTCAAGTTATCAACTTTAGATGTTTTAATAGCCGTTAAAATTCCATACACCCAGACATTTGGAATATTTATCGGATATATTATGTATAAAATAAAGACAGTAATTCACGACCCTTACAAAAATTATCCAAACGGGAATAATAATCATTTATACTATATTTTATTTTAAATACTAAACGCATCACTTAAATAAATGTACGCTCTTGTTTGAACAACTGTAATCGTATATTCATATTATTTGCATCACGCTAATGTTAGTGTGCTTATCGCTTATGTACTTTAACTTAAAGTCGCAAATATTTATTTTGCATTCCATTATCATTCAAAAATACCTTGTTAGTAGTCTTTACACGGGTTTTTTTTTTTTTTTTTAACTAAACTTTGCTTAATATATAAAATAGATTATATTTTACGTAAGTATAAAGTACGTTTTAGTTAAATTTTGAATTTTAAAATCAACAAAAAAATATTCTAATTGATCTTAAACGATTGAAAATACCTCATCGATGCAAATACGAAAACATCAATGTTGTAACGATGTGGGACATATTTTTAAAAATTTTTTTTTTTATGTTGTTATAAAGTTGCGTATTCAGACTAGAAGGACAGCCAGGTGATGTGGCTAAGGTGACAATACTGAAAATCGGCTCGGGTGACCGGAGCTGTTATAGCCGTTTGAACAAAGACCGAGGTACTTTACAGTGCGTGGGCGACATCGGATCGTCTCTAAGCGTTTTGGATGAGATAAACGGCCCAAAGACCATGCTAGTGCCCAGACACTGTTTGTGTTCAACCAACGCGTCACTGTTGCCGTACTCATTCGTCACATTGGGCTCAAAGGCTTCGATGGTGTGGGAAGTGTCCAACATGAACTCTACCGAAGACTTCCGACTTCACTACTTCGAGGCCGCCGTGCAGTTCGTCAGGAGAGAGGTGGTGCCGAAACGTTGCGAGGTGAAAAGCAATCTACTGACTGGGCCTGGCGGCCATTTTACATTCCACTCGCATCACAACGTAAGCTCCGATGATGATACGTTACTGTAGTGCATTATTTAACCTTTATAATAAACCTTCTACCCTGTGCTTATACATTACGAGTATATTGTCTACTTATGTAGTTAAATTCGTTCGGCGTTGCTTGTCAATTGTCGTGGCAAAACAACGTAGCAAACAAAATTTATAAAATATCGTTTCGTTTCAGACCACGTGCGAATCTCACTTTGTCATACTCACCCAGCAGAAGTACACCAACAGTTATCTGTACGCTAAATTGCCCGGACTGGCGATGCCGGATTCGTCGCACGCGGTGCCCAACAACACACAGCACGTACACTGTCCGACCAATAATCGGTTTATAGTGCACGCCGGCGACACGGTTCACACAGTCATTTGTCCGGATCCGTACTACACAGTCGAGGTTTGACATAAATTAATCATAAATTTAAAACTTTAACACAATACTCTACGATACTTGTCGTATTATTGTATAAAAAAAAATAACACAGAGTGCGGCAATGAGTTGTGACGAATTTTGATGTAAGTTCGTGCACCTAGAATTACAGACAAAGTACATAAATTTTATCTAAAAATAAAAAATAAATATGATATTAAATTATTACAAGCGCAATAAAATCCCTCGAATAACCAATTTTATTATTTACGTATTATTCCCGACAGCAATATTGAATTTGAATCAAAAATATAATTGTACGCCTATCACAACACGAATTTGGACGCGGTAACGACAAATATTTATGGTATATAGGCAAAATTTTCACGACTACTAATAGTATTAAACTTCATATGAACAAGAACTTTATTCGAGAGACAGATCGTTGTATTTGATCTATTCCAACGTGTGATCACAGAGCTCTTTAATTTTTCAAAACCCGCTGTCGTGCCCTGTGTGATATCATAATGTTATTGTCAAAGCCCGAGAGAACCAAAAATGTATGATCACCGTGTGTTCAGGTGTTTTCAGATGGATGGCACACCAGAGACGTCATGTCGAATTCTTCACGAGACATCGTCATCGAGTTTATTCCAATCGATCCGGGTTCGTACACGGTTTCTTGGATACAACTCTCATCCAGGTATTTTTAAATTCTTGTACTCTCATAACTAATTGCGTGCATTAGTTAAATATACTTAATCATAGTTGTCATTAAACAGTGATTAAGAACTTAATTTGTTATCGTGTTTGCCACAAAATACGCATTTCCTACTTAAGATCCAACACGCATTAAACTATATAGATTAATATTAATAAATTACAACTAACGACTTATTGCTATTGTACTATATTTTACGTCCTAAGCCTGGGCTATGGCACAAAAACAACACAAGGTAATACCTAGTGAAGTAGTAAAACAAAAGTTATTTTCACAAATACATATTTATGCATTTTTGTTAAAACAAAATTAATTTGACAAAAAAGTAATTTCAATACGTGTATATGAACTATGAATAAAAATTTATATTACAAATTGATCGTTCATAAATTCTGTTTCGGAAAAATAACAGCTGTTATCAGGGCAGGCTAGAACTTTTGTGGACCCCGGGGCTGATCAATTCCGGGCCTCTTTACTTATAGTTATTTCATATTTTACAAAGATATACATAACACTTTATTACAGTAGCTATACTTAATATTTAAGTTTAATGAATTATGAATAAAAAAAATATATATAATGTTTGGTTTATATATAATCCTTATTAATATTGAAGAAAATAACAATAATCTCGGAATGCGATGTACATTATGTAAATACGTCATTACAACTAATGTCTAATATGTAAAAATTTAATCAGACATATTATGTGATACATTGTGATTTTCTTATTAAACGACCTAACTTGTAATTCTAAATTATATAACATATAATTTGTATAAAAATAATTTTTCTACTCTAAAAATTAGTAAAATTGACCACCCGGACCTATATGGCCTGAGCGACTGTGCCTAAAAAATACACCTCAGACAACGGGCCCCCTGGAGGCTCGGACCCCGGGGCTCTGGCCTCACCTGCCCCGCCCTCTCGCCGGCCCTGGCTATTATTTTAAAATTTTTATCGTTTAATTTTTCCATGAATTTGAAATATTTATATAATATTTTAAAATTAAAGAAATTGTATACACTAAACAATACCCAAACTACGTAGGTAATAAATATAGTAAAATATGCAACCAGTGTTGTGTAAAATTTCAAAATATCTCATGAATTACAAACCAACTCTAATTGGGACCTAGGGACTCGTTTGACTAGGTCGTTAAAAAATGTTTCCAGCAAGCATTTTATACCTTTCAAATGTATATTTTATAATATAATTAAGTGTTTCCGCAATGTATCATAACTGAGATTTTTAAAAAATAAAAATAAATAAATATCCCAGTTAAGCGATCGATAATATTTCGTTTGTTTTTATAATATTATTACTAAACAAAAATGTTAATGTTATGTTTTATAAAAATGTAACGCAAAATACTATAAAATTACTGAAAATGTATGATTTGATTGTTAATTATATAAGTTCAAATTAATAGATACCTGAATATGGTTGCCGTTTTAACAAAAATTAAATGACTCTATATGACATGTATATACATGTCTCGTATTTTTTCTTTATCTGTAATTTTACGTACAGCGTACTGTATTGATTTCGTAAAAGTACAGAAAATAAATTGTATTATATCTACAATAATATACAGTACGAGGTTTAGAGAGACTTAGTCGACCTCAAAAACGTAAAAAGAAATCTACTACTTGTGTAATGCGATTGACTCGTACATTATGGATATAACAAGGTCTGCAGTATACCCTTATGTAATATTGTGGTACCATGCGTATCGTTTTTACTATTTCCTGTACACGAAGAGGCACAAAGTGACAATTTTTATTTTGCTTAAAAATGTAGTTTTATTTTTATCGTGTATACAATACGACAACGAGATTCAAAACAGTATGTTTAAATAATAGCACAATTTCCTGCTGCAAACACGATTGCGACGAAACAATAATAGAAACGCGCATGTAAAATTATAAATATTAACTGAGTAGTCACTCTTAGGCTTTATTAAATATTTTAATTTAAATTACGACCAATTAAAAATATTTTTAAATTTTGGGCAATTACTTAGATATTAGTAAAACTAATGAGACAGAAATGCTAATATAAATATATGCGTGTATACGATCACACACATACCGCGTTTCTATTTTTTCCACACGATAACCAAATAATTACTAGGTATTTGAACTTAACATAATTCAATTATTGTAATTTTTTATAAATGTTAAATAATCATGATTAATTTAAAATCAAACTAAAAAAAAATACTTAATAAACTTTAATTTTTGAAAACAATAGTTTGTGTATATTACTCATAAGTCATAGTTATTAAGTATGATAATAATTATGTCAAAAAGTGTTGGGACCAGAGCAAAGAAACCGCGTTTGCATTGCTCTGACTATGGCCCTGAATTGTTGTATATAAATTATAGATATATTCGTTTTTATAATTTTTTAAAGCGCATAAAAAACACCCGGCACCGAACACGGTTTCATGATGTGTCTCGGCACTGGTGAATAATTATTATTAGCAGTAACGATTTTACGGTCAATTGCTTTTAACTAATTTACTAATTTGTTACTTTCCTAGTCGTAATAATTTAATGTAATGATGACGAAACATAATAATATACTATAAATAAAATGTATAAAAAAAAAAAAATCATCATTTATTTTTAAATAAATCCCTCCTATTCTCCCCTAGAAAAATGTCTGGGGACCATAGGCGCAAATAATGTTTGAAGTTTGGGGTGCTAGCTGAAGTCAAAATCCATCCCAAAAACCTTAAAATTATAATACATAACAATAATATTGACTGACAGACGATAGTCATTAATATTTGGGGGGGGGGCGTGCAAAAAAATTAAAGGGGGGTTTTAGCCCCCCCCCCCCCCCCGATATTTGCGCCTATGCTGGTGACGCCCATGTATAATACTATATAGGTACCGTTAATATACCGTTTCGTGTTGTTTTTCTTTTTTTTTCCGGAACCGACAAACAGGATCCGAGCCGACGGGCCGTACTGCCACAGCCAGTGTCCAGAACTGAACGCGTGCATCAACGAGTCGCTGTGGTGCGACGGCGTGGAACACTGTCCTTCCGGTTACGACGAATCGTTCGCGTACTGCATGCACCTGCTGTACACGCACCTGGTGTACAGCATCGCGCTGACCGTGGCCATCGTCATCGTGGCCGTGTCGTCGGGGCTCACCGTCCTGTGGTTCCGGCGGTTCCGTTCGTCGTCGTCGTCGTCCGCCGCAGCCGGATGCCGGGGCATGTCCGCCAAGTCCGCCGAGACGGAGGCCGTCGTGTCCGGGCGCGACGTGGTTTACTGACATAAGGTCAACGACGTAGTGCACTACGTCGAATACGATCGCGTCACCACCGTCTGATCGGCAGCGGGCAAGCGGCTCGGACGAGAAATCGTCATCACCGTCATCATCATCATCGCACGTGCCTCTTATAATAAGTACATAATAATATACCTCCACTGACTTATATACCAATACCACGGTTGCCGCGTAGCGTTACGCCTGGTCTACACGTGGTGGTCAGTACCCCACGCTTGGGTACAGCAAGACGCCGACACGTCTGTACGATTTTTAGTACCCCCTCCCCCCAAAATACGTGTTCAACGGCTTCGTCGTGTGACTGTAGACTATAGAGTGACAATTATTATTATCGAAAAATCTATCGAGGTACAACATACGTATGTATATACAGACATAAGGCGTATCAAAACCTACAGGATAGTTTGATGAGATGGGATTTCATTTTTTGCCATCCCCCTCCCTCCCTCTCCCCAGCCCACTTACGCCTCCCACACGTCTATGGCCGATCTAGCTCGGCGTTTTTCGCGTGAACCGTCCTGATTTCGCGCTAACCCGAGATAATCACCAGAAAAGTACTGTCGTCACGCGCATCCACGCGGTGTTCAGCCAGCTCGAAATACTAGTTCTGTGAATAGACCGCGGGCGTCGGAGAGAAAAATGTTTTTTATTATTTTTTTTTTATTTTTTTTTTTTTTGTACGTTTTTAGAGGGAAACAGAAAAATAAGTCCGATCCGAAAACGTCCTCCGCGGATGTGTGCCCATGCGAATTACCAGACTTGGTGTGCAATGCAACAGTGGCGTTACAGCGTTTTCGCTGCGAAAGTCGGTCATTCACACCGCGGGCCGCACCGTAATCTAAGACCGACACACGTCGTCGTCGAATTATCGAATATTTTTGGGGAAAAAAAAAACATTATGTCACACGTCACACGCGGAAATTACTTGGTTTAAAGGCGGCGTGCGACTGATGTTGTACGACGTATATATATTATATTATATTCTGTTATTATTATTATTATTATTATATTCTCTCTCTGCTTCTAGTCCAAATCACACGGTTCGCAGAATTCGGGCAACCGAGTGCCAACGCCTCCTCGTGTGTACGCGTACGACGCCCACCCCCGCCGTCCAAATCCAATATCAGCCATGACCAGCGGGTCGTGAAATCGACGTTATTGCCAGGTCCCAACATATATTATCTGACCCGACCTAGTTAATTCTTTTTACGCCGTAGACACCGCCACCGCCGCCGTTGTTCAACGGTCGCCAAATTTCGGTCGTAATTTTGTGACTCGTAAAAACAAAATATTTGAACCGTACAATATCGTTATTATTATCCGTACGTTACACGCTCACTTCGGACGGTGACCGGTGGGGTAAAAGAGATCGAGGGACGAGGGAGTGTATGTCTTTATCCAGCAGCAGATTTTTTTTTGCACTTTCACGCGAAAGTCCAATATAATCTCATAGACACGAACCCTCTCGGACATACAGCGAGTAAGCCAATATAACGCGATACGCACATTACATACCGATTACATAATAACAATAACAATAATAATAATACCACCTAAGTCGGTACAACTTTCCCTGGTTGTACTCTGCCCCCGCGGTGTAAGCCCGAGCAAAACTTTCCACTCGTTTACATTTAATAATTATAATGCACAGTGTGGTTTTTCATCACTAAACTGTCATTTTCTCGGTAAAAATATTTTTATTTTTTTTTTTACTTTTTGTTATCGTCTTTTAAACTTTTAAATTTTTTAATATTTCAAACGAGACAATAGACATTTTTGAATGTCGTATCGTTCCCGACCGAGAAATAATTGTCAGATGATTTCAATAAATGAAAATCGTACATTTTCGAGCCAATGTTCAATTAGGCACAATAGCGTTACAGTCTTATAGACGAGCGGAACGGAATGACACGAGGTTTAGATAACCAGCAAGCTTACGGTGTACTATTCCGCTTCTTGTCTTAAATTTAAATAGGTACTTAAGAATATTTTAAGTTTTGTTCACGGTTCGAAATTAGATTTGTCTGTACAAATAAAATTCCGCTTCAGAATATTAAATTAAAATAAAAGGTGATGATTTAAGAAATTCAAAAAAAAAAAAAAAAAAAAATGATAACTATACAAACTTAATGATGTAATAAATTCAATTTATTAACATAAAATAAAATGTTCAAAAATGACAGTTCTGTGATTAAAAAAAATAATCACTAAATAATATTGTGTATTATACTATTATATATATATATAATAGTGTGTGTGTGTGTGTGTATGTGTGTGTACAGGCTTTTGCGCGTTTTCAATTAAATTTACGCATATATACCTCCTGTAATACTTATACAACGTAAATATTATTTCATGTTTCATTGAGATCGAACCGCGAAGAGTTCATAATTGGAAACCTTTGAAGAGCAGATGTATAAGTGTATCTATATTATTACCAGCTATAGAGCATATTATCGCGAAAATTTACTAACTTATAAAATGGCGGTGTAATTGAATCTACACATTAGATTTCTCCCCTCCCTCTCATGTTTTAAATTAATTAGTAAATTGTTTATGGTTATTATTTGCTCTAAGTAGTATACATACTATATGTGTATAATAGCGATTAGGTGCAATCTCGGTGTACAAGTGGTTTAAAAGATACAGCCACCCCTTTTATTTTATCTTTTAAAAATATATTTACACAAAATTTTAATTTTAGTCATTTTTGTAAGTAGATACATACTTTAAAAAGACCATATTTTCAAGTACTTAGATTTCGATGATCTTTAACGACCAGAAGATTATTTTTTTCAAAAAAATACTACCATTTTTACTGCACTGCAAATTGTTATTCTTGAGATTTTTTTTTTTTAATTATAATGCATCTAAATCGAAATTCAAATCATTAGTTTCTGAGTTATTAAACTTCGTGTACTAAGGCATAAGAATAATAGTTCTTTCTAATGGTTTTATATAAAATAGATATAATATTTTATTTATTTCTTAAAACATACTCGGTTTATTGGAAAATCTTTTCAAATTACAAAGTTTCAATAAACTAATAACTAATTACTATTATTTTTAAAACATTAAACGACTCATATCTTCAAAACTTACTATGGATTAGTGTCATTACTCAGAAAATTAATGAATTACTCAGAAACTTCTTTTAAGTTATTATAACTTCGAATATATAGGTGCAACAACATTTTCAAATGTATAAAAAATATAAAAAATAAAAAAGGGTCGTTCTCAAATGAAAATAAAAGTTTGTACATCAACAGAACTTACAGAACAATGCTTGAATTACATAAAATATAACTTTTTTTTAATATAATCATTGATTAGATACACTTAAAAAATTATAAAAATAAAAACTTCATTAAATCCATTATTAAGAAGGGAAATGGCCAAAGCAGAGTAAATATGCTTGGCGAATCATTCTGGAGGTATATAAGTTTTTTGTGCGCGTATAAGGCTAACAACTTTTGGAATTATGTTTTGTCTGTAGACTGTATTTATGACTTCGGAATATCGTAAAATTTAACATTATTATACGTTTAATACTTACGTAAGACTATTACGAATTCCTCGTGGTTGAAATCCATTTGCCATTTCTAAGTTCTTTTAGATATAATTTTATGATTATTATTTTTTTGTTAAACCCTGCAAAGTCAGCATGCAAATGGTACATACGTATCGTTAGAGATGTTGTATACTTTTACGAGGTTTAGAAGTATTTAAATAACTTTGTTGTTAAATAGTTTTAAGGATATCAAAGAAAAATTCGTATTATTGTTACAGGCAAAAGCAGAATTTATTAAGAATATTTATTATTCGTTTAATGATACACTTTATTCTCACAAAGTTTTTTTTTTTTTTTTTTTTTTAAATAAATAATTGCCTTTAAAATGTGTTCACGGTATATTCATTACTCGATAGTAGTATATATGTAATAAAATATATATTTTTTAAAGTAATCATCAATCCAACCCTATTTGTCTTAGTCTCGGTGTATCTATTTATAGATATATGTACTTAACATTTCTCTAACGCTCAAACGAACAACGAAAACAAGTCGAGTGTCTGCCAGGTTAATCAAAATTTGTTTTGTCTTTGTAATTTGCACTTATGGATTTCTAAAATCTATCATTTACGCATTATACTTTAAAAGCAATTACGATAAATAAAAAGACATTGTGTGAGATATACGCATTAATAATCAATAAGTTATGCATGTATATAATGTACTTACGTTTGCGCCAACTTCGACAAGCGAATTGGGAAAGTCGAAAAATATGTTTAATACATATAATAAAAAAAAGGCAATGGATGTATTGAGGGGAAATCGATTTGGAATAAATTATCTGACGACTGTGAACGTATTACATAGTTATGGTTTTTCTGTTTTTTTGGATCAATCCGAGGTATTCATCAAACGACCAACACCTATTGAAATTGTACGAACGTGCGATAGGTATGACTTAAAAGGATTGAGGGTATTATACGAGAGGTCAAAAAGATTCAAACGATTCAGAATCAGTATTCTGTTAACAAACAATAAACCCGGTTTTCTGTTTAATACATCTAATACGAATATTAATATATAAGTTGGTACATGTGAAATAATTAATATGTTTTAATCTACATAATGTATTTTGATAAGCAATTAGAAAAGTTTTGACTAGTCGTTAAGAGTTCGTTATTGTATCTTTTTTTTTTTTTTACCGTTGTAAATTTGAATATCACGTTAATAATAGAATATTGTACTCATTTACACTTTAAATTTTAGACTTAAACACATACCATAACATAATTACGATGTTTAGCAATAACAACCGATAATAATAATTTATACGCACATTTTTCTACCTATTTAAGAGGACGTCAGCGCCCACTATTTGTTATATCCGTCTCCGGCACCTAAACGCGAAACACTTGCAAATTTGAGTTCAACACGACCAATGGTGTGTAGTTAAGGCTATACTATCGATGTGATTTGACCTTTTTGTCAGACTTAAAGTTTTGAAGGATTATTTGTGTTTTTACGTTTGCATTTTTATGAGATTTTAATTTTTTTTTCAGCGGAATTGAAACTCGCGGTTTGCATTATTAAAATCGAATGATCACGAAAATCCAAAAAGCTCACACTATAGTTCATGACTTTAAGCTCAAATGTTCACACCAATCTTAAAGCTCACGATGACATGGCACAGGATTGGTACGAACGAACTCGACAAATTTCTGCGTGTTGCGTATGGGTCAGAGATAGGAGAAAACAAATATTGCGCCGACGTCTTCTTGATAATTTAATACATAATACATAATATTAAGTGCTGCATAAAATGTCATACTTACATGTACACGTGATCAGACTAACAACGAAGTATTAATTTCCATACAAGGTATACCTAGTTAAAATCAGGGTGAGAAATAATAACGACTTCATATTATATTTAAAATAATTTTTCATATCTACCTATCGACCTATATAATATTATATTATTACGGGCTAGATTGTCAAAATTATTTATAAGTCTAACGTCATATTATTTCGTGACGAGTAAATATATCGAAATAATATTATGGTTGTAGATAACAAGGGGTGCCCTTAAAAGTTTTTTCAAGCCTTAATGATGGCGATGGTGGGAAGTGCTAGTAGACACCAAGGGAATCGTTTTCGCTTGAACATGAATGTACTTTAAGAGATTTATGTCGTATCGTCAATTGACGATTTAAAACGGAGAGGCAAACTTCCGTCGACGAATCAAATATTTCTTTAATATTTACACATTATTGTGCCTGCAGCCATCGGTTCATTTACATCTTAGATTTTTAATCTTTAGTGGTCCATGTACCCTTTTGAAGTATAAAATATAATCACAAACCCCTCCCCCGCCAAAAAAATATATATACATTTTAATTATTTTTTAACGATAAATCTAATACGGTAATATTACTTATAACTAAAACTGTAATAAATTATTGTGAATAATCACTTTTTCTTATGGTCAAAAGCGCTATCAAAACTAATTTATTTTTGGATTAATTAAAAAAAATGTACAACCACTCAATAGACTGTCGAGTAACCATCTACAGACCCCCAAGGGGTCCATGGTCCCTCGATTAGGAACCTATGATTTACATAATCATAACGCACTCCAGGAAATCGCAGCGCGATGTGTGCTCACAATATAGGTCCTATATAATAACAATAAAAAGGGATCGGAAGTTGATGCATTTTACATTATTTTTTTTTACCTCATTAGACGATGCTCTCCTGGCCACAAATGTGTTTCATAAACACGTGAATCTAAATAACTAATTTTTATTTTGCATTTTTTACTTTTAAAGTCATTTTTTCTCATTTTTAGATCCTATTTTCCATTTCAGTTTAATTTCTTATATTTATAATTAGATTTTGTCAATTAACATCCTTACACGCATAGCTTTTGTTTTACATAGACTGTATAAATTACCTACATCAAATTTATATTTTATGAAACAATATTTTACACAAGTTGTAAATGGGTTAGGTAAAGATGAAGATTCGATAGAATAAAGCAATTGCTAGCTGTCATTTTTACTTTTAACAATATAAAATATGCTTTAATAGTACAATGTTATAATTTTGAGTAATTTTTATTATTATTACTATTTACTTTTTTTTTTTTTTTTTAATTTATTTTTACTAACTTTAAACAAATATTAATAATTATTTTTTGTCATTTTTAAATCATATTTACATTTATTTATTTTAGGTCATTTTTTTAATGTTTTTTAGGTCATCAACTTCCGAGCCCTATTAATCAATATTTTAATACGTATGCATAAAATGTAGAACTATATAGTATAACTCTCACACAACATGTGCAACGACATTTAATAATATTATGTATTATGTATTTTAATAGGTTAATTGCGTTACCACACACGTAACGTACACCAAAGTGCTTGCTTATAAACATGACTGTTTTGATTTTTGACATTGTGTATTCCGAGTAAAACGTTTAATCCAGAGTGCTTCCAGGTGTTAGTGATACTGTGTACCTTACTCGTGGACAAAAACTGTGTTAAACAAATAGGTATATATTTTTTTAATTGATATAATATAATATGACTATTATAGTATTATATAAATAACAGTTATAGTATTTCAATACGTATAATAACAATAATACTGATAGGATATATATAATGTTTTCGACTTGTTGGCCGACTATAGATTGTGTTGTGTGTATAACATCATACAACGTTTATCGATATATTGAACATATCGTTATTCGTTAATGTTTCGTTATGTTTTAAAAATAAATGTTACGCATGCTGTGTAGAGGTAGTTAGGTAAATCAAATTGTTATCATGATGTTGTTGTAATATCTATGCATCATTTATTACATCTCAGCGAATTAATATATTTTCTTAGTAAATTATTATGTTGAGTACAACCATTGACCGTATTATACATAGACTATAATATATCTATTATTATATTTTAATGTCAATAATTTTACAATAATATTTATCTGTAGACTGTATATTATGACCTGACGACGTGTATATAATATGTTTATTGATGAATGATGATTGATTTCGGTTCTGTTTTGTGTCCTTTATTTTTACTTTTTAGTTTGACAGAGTTCATCGTACATTACGTTACCTAACATTTAAATTCTTTATCTCAAAATTATTAGACAAAGTCGTGTATCGACATTGCGCCGAATGGATTCACGTCCAAAACGTGATTTAATCTAGTATTAAATAATTATTGTAGACAGGTATCCACCTACTCTGTTCGTGAAAATAATTACTCATTAGAAATTTTGTTAATAAATAAAATATTTAAATGTACCTAAGTAGGTATTTAGTAAATATAATATACAATATAACAATATTATATTATAGTATATATGATATATATATGCCTATACCATATTATTAATAATCACGTTTACTTTCAAAATCTTGTACAATAACTTGTACGAGATAAATGTCGACGCTATGTCATTTTATAATAATGGTCGCTGGAATTAAGAACATGCATTATAATATAATATATAATAATATAGGTATGTTTATATATTATATTTGTACATTCACTTGTTAAATATTCACTTAAATAATCGTTATTTTTCATGTAATAAAAATATTAAAATTATATAGACGAAATCAAAATTTATTGTTAATTTTGTATTTATATATCTTCGATTTGTTATAACTTAACCAATTTTATTACGATACATAATTAAACTGTAAATGTACGTTGGTATTATTCATAGTATATTATGTAAAAATGGAAAAAAAAATTGTTTTACTGGAACATTAAATAAAATACACATAGAAATCATGTCATGAATGAAGTGAATAATGCCTATTGTCTACCTATATTATACCAAACAATCCACTATATTACTACAACATAAAAGTATGATGCTTACACGGAGCCGACTCGAAACACAAAAAAACTTGAAGAGTCACCAAAATAGAGGTGTTGGACTCCTCGTGAAACCATGAAGGTGTCATACTGTCATATTTCTTTTAACAACACTTTTATCATTTTTATAAAAGTTGAACAATTCTTCAATACTTAAGTAAAGTAGAATAAACATTAATGTTTGAACTTTTACATAACTATGAAATATTTGATTTTTTTTGTTTATTATTGATTAAAAAAAAAAATATATGTGTATATGTGTATAAAAAAATTCAAGAATTATAATATTATATTGAAAAAAATAGCAAGAAGTCTGAGATCACTTGCAAATGGCAGGTATAACCGTCATTTAGCTACTATTATAATTTTAAAAAAACAAGTCTGCGAACTAAATTATATAATTTATAATCTAACTCTCCACCTTAGTCTAACAAAAGCATTTAAAAAACAAAAATAATTTAATAATTTAATAAATTTAATAAATGTTACTTATGTCTTGCAACCATTTAAACAATTATGATATTTAAAAACAATATTTCATCATATTAAATAAATTAATTAAAAGCATATTAATAACTAATATAACATCATATTTATTACCTATACTTAATATTTACAAAAATAGTACTCTGTATGATGCATCACATTTATTGTTATAATATCAGTTATTATTTAGTATTTCTCGCTTGTATTAACTGTATTATTAAAATAATATTAATAAAATTAGAAATATTTTCACATTACAGAAATGTAAGAATATTATACCTGCGTCCTGCAACCTTAGTATACAATACTAAAAGTTAGGTTAGGCTTTAGTTTTTTTATTTTTATACAAACTGATCAGCTAATCATAATTATTCCCCTCCTTCTATAAACATAACTAATATAACATAAAAATAAAATATATAATATTAACAATGGTATACATTTTTATTTATTAATCTATTATTGTTACGAACAATTTAAATATAATGGAATGGTAAAATAATTTAGGTAAATCAGATATACTGAACATGTAAATGGAAAATATAAAAAAATTATAAATAATACATAATACATATAAATAAATACAATATGTAAAATTAAAATTAACAAAAGTTTCCTTTTTATCAATATTTTAATCAGTATAATAATAGTAATACAAAAACAATTTAAATTCAAACAGTAAGCATGTTTTTAATAAAAGATGGATTGTAAACATTTCAAAATTTAAAATGCCGAACTGTTTATACTAAACTAAAAACCCTCAAACGGACTTAATAATATAACATTCAATAAATAATTGCATTTGTATAAATTATTTAACTAAATAACAATTTTTTTGACTAGTGTTGTCAAATAACAAAAGTAGGAATTTTGCAACATTTAAAATATGTTGCGACTCTTCAAAATACAAATTTCACAATTTTTTTAAAATATTATATTATTTATATGGTGTATTTACAGTCTTTCTGGAAGGTAAAGGAATCAGTTAAAATAAAATGAATCATGTTGACCGACATAATTATCAAATATTTAAAAATACTTATAGATAATAAGGTATTTATTATTGATTCTGTGGAATGAATGATATCCCCTCTATCCTGTAAATACACCACTGATCAAAATTCAGATATAAATTATAATAATAATATTTGGCAACAATAATTTAAAAAGCTAATAACAATAACAATCAATAATAACAAAGAATGTCAAAAAACTAGTTACATAACAGTCAAATAAATACAAAACATTTATTATCAATCAGTTTTTGTTTTATCAGCTATTGGTAGAGATTTATTCTTTTCGTACTTTGTATAAGCTAAAAATGTGGTCCACACCAATCCAGCAAAACTGACAAATATCAAACGATTTCTTGGAGGAATTACACAATAATTCAATGTTTGTAATACTGGCCAAACCATTATACCTACCTAAACAGAAAAAAAAAATGTAAGATGATTAATAATATTATTAGCTGTTATAATCACTTTTGGCTATTTAGCTGTCTTCAGTATTTAAAATTTTTATTATTATACTACTAATTAATGATATTAATAACACAATATCATTAATTATTAATATGTATACATAAACTTTTACCTTAATATGTATAAAATATTTATTATTAAAATATTTAAACTACCATTAATTAATATCTAATATAATTTTTTTTATTTTAAAAATGAAAAATCATACAACATAAAGGAAGAAACTTGATAACAGTAATTGTTTAAAGACATCTTTCGAAAAATGTATATTTAGAGGATACCAAACCCACATGTAAAAGTGGAGTACCTACATCTCATAAATATACAACATAACAAGTTTGCAATAACCAGAATCAGTTTTGCATAGTTGACTTTAATTTAAGATTAAATTATCAAACTTAAAGGTAAAAATATTATCTAAAGCCACTTATAGGCTTTTATTAATATTTTAATTTTAAAAAGTTATAAAAACTTAAAATATTATAATTCTAAAATGTTAATAACTTGTTAATGATTTCAAATTTAAATAACAATAAAAACCAAGGCGATTCCTTCGATAATCATCTTACCTTTAAATTTTATAATAAGTCATTTTATTCTAATATTAAAGCTAAAAACACAAAATTGTTTCTACCACACGCAAATGTGCAATGTTAAACATTTTTTAAACGTAAAACAATGCATGTAGTACACTCTTACAATTAAATACAATTTATAAAAAAATCGTATACCTTCCATGTAGAAACAAATTTTTCTTTAACTTCCAATTTAGCATCTTCTATTGTACCTCCATCCAAAAGTGTCATGAAGAAAAAAAAACTAGCCATTGCAAATGGACCATATGAAAATTGTTCAACAACTGCCTGCAAAATTTAAAATAACAATTAATTATTTATAATAAAACTAACATAAATATTATAATAATAAAAAGAAAAGAGTTATACTTAATGTAACCTTTACTGCAAATCATAATTATTTCCATATTTAAATAATTTATAATTAATATAAGCCCAGAAATTTACATCATTCAGTTATAATTTGCTAAATTAAACCAAGTAATAGCATAATCAGAGCGGTATACTTCGTTCAGTTACGTATTGCTCTATCGAACGGCAATGCCGTCGA
>NW_020271096.1:134831-210750 GCF_002803265.2 Melanaphis sacchari | reverse complement strand
AATTAAGATTTATCATCAGTAGAACGTAATATTAGTCATGTTTTTTATTCAATTTATGATTCATAAATCACAAAAACAAATTAATGATTATCTGTAAACTAGGTCTTGGTATCTAATAAATAGAATATCTATGTTCTGCAATCTTAATCACAATTATTTGCTCATTTGTTGTATAATACATATAATATGAGCTGATTTTCTGAAAAATTATATTATGAATTTCATATTACAAAAATTCAAATTACTATGATAATACCTATCAATATATCACATTTTCAAATTTATGTTTGTTATCTAATCTTATTTTCTTTTATTCTTCTCATGATGATAAAAATCCTAGTTATTAATGCTTTTACCTGTTATATTTAAATAATCTATCTTGATAGTCCATATAGAAAAATTGTTAAGGCTTCTTGAATACTGAGTATTAATTACCATAATATTATATCATGATGTGATGTAATTATCTAGTTTATAAAAATGACTGGCACTTACATAAATGTATAGCCCAAAGTATGAAATATTGTAGAACATTAATACACATTTTAACAATGGGTTTGATAAATTCTTTCTAATTGATAGATTTCAATGTTTATGCATAAAAATAATTGATAGTATTAAACATTATAAAATTATACCATTTAAAATAGTTAAAATATAATAAACTATAGGCATCTACAATATTGCTTAAGTTTTAATTCAAATCCGATTGAAAATCAAAAATCTCATTATAATCTAATACCTTAATAATCACAATAATAAATTTGTTTTTAAGTTATGTCATAATAAATTTAATTTTACAATTAAAATATTTCCCATAAATAAATATAATATAGATAACTCCACCTAGTAAAATAAAGGTACCTGTAATAAAGAATGTTCTTAAATTTTTCATCATCAGAGTAGTACAATATCAAAAACTATTTGTGAAATGTATGTTACAAATAGTTTTGATATTCATAAATTGATAATCAGAAATTATGAGAATTATTATGTTGAAATAGTCAAAACTTATTAACACTGCTCTATACATAAATATTTTAGCAAGTAATGATAATATAAGTTTATTTTTAATTAATAAACTTCATGATAATTTAATATTTTAATTAAAACTTAAAACATAAATTTATATTTGTAAATAATAATTATTTAATTAGGATCTACATAGAAACTGAGAATACATAACCACACCTATAATACCTATGTATCCAACTACAGATTTTTAAATCCTAAGCACTTAACAAATTTTAATGAATCACTTTTAAATAAAATTACTAGATACATATTTAAAAGTAAAATAATTAATAAATAATAAAATTGCATTGTTTAGTATCTTAATTATCTGACAATTTATTAACGATATTTAATTAAAATGAGTAATGATTTTTAAGAAAACTCAGATAAATCTACAATTAAATAATTTTATAATTACATTTTTAAACTTAGTAACTGAAATATACCTCATATCAAGTAATTTATTATTGATAATGTTGAAAATTAATATAGGTTAATATTTAAATAAAGTTACAGTTTAAACGATCACATCACTTTTAATTATGCTTATTAATAATTGATGATAATTATAATAATTATCAAACACAGATTGCTGACCTTAGTTATATGACTGGTAATTGTCATTGAAGGCCAAACGTAACTGGCAAATCTCATCCACGCGTACAAATGGCTCGAAGAGTCCACCATACATGCTGAACTTTGCGGCTCGTTGTAAATCAATGGTTTTGTTGCCGGACGGATCTAGCGTCTGTATCATGCTGCTCACCGGCCAGGTGATCGAATATATGGCCACGCCGGGACGAGTCCGTGATTGCTGGCTTTAAATATTTTCGACCACATAACGATGACGGAAGGCTGGTCACTAAACGGAAAAACAAATCAATCGATCGTAATACGTCGAATACCGATGTTTTGGCCGGACGAACGTTTCGCGCGCGTACACGTTAACCACAACAACAGGTAGGACGCGAGTGCAATGTTCGCGTGTAACGAAAGGGATCGTCGTGGACCGGCGAAGACGATATTGTTATTTTGGTCTTCAGACGATCATCCGTTCACGGACAGGTCGACGCGGTCGCACGCCGCACGAGCACTGCCGCTGACACGATCGTGAAAATTAATAATAATATAGTAATAGTAATAATAATAATGATAATTATATTTATTACGATAGGTTGTCAGTGGCGGTGCGATAACAGATACGCCGCGAAATCACGCGCGATTGATAGGACGGCGTTC
Organism: Melanaphis sacchari; assembly: GCF_002803265.2. Taxonomy (NCBI): domain Eukaryota; kingdom Metazoa; phylum Arthropoda; class Insecta; order Hemiptera; family Aphididae; genus Melanaphis; species Melanaphis sacchari. The sequence continues at coordinate 208,497 of NW_020271096.1, read as the reverse complement.
GCGTTCATGTCTTATTGTTGACGATTTGATAACCGTTCGGCGTTCACAGTTCACGACGATTCCGACGGGGGTTACCCGTTTCCGCCAAAACAATATTGGCCGTTTCCGCCAAAAACGAAAAAGGTACGATTCGCGTTTCCGCCAAAAGACATTTCCGGAAAAAAAGTTTGGAAACCAATGGTCTTAGTTTTTAAGCAATATATATGTTGTGGTATATATGTAAAATAAAATAGTAATGTAAAATGTAGGTAATAGCAATGACATTTGTAAATAATTGCGAAATTGCGAATAGGTACAACAAGATATACAGCGATAATCTTCGATAATTGTTGATAATCGTCGATAAAGGAAGGAAGTATACACTGTACCATAATTTATTTATAATTCGCACACAATAATTATTATCTGACAAATGTTAAATTTTTATATTTCGATTCAGTATCTGTTCTGTTCGTCATCAGTTTAACAACAGTTAATACGGTTTTTAAAACGGAATTTGTTGTAAGCAAAAGAGTTAAAACGATGTTGATATTTGATGTTTGATATTTGGTTATACGTCAAAAACAAATGTAACTCGGCGGAGATGTTAATTATTTAAAAATAACGATATGTTTTTCAAAACTCTATTGAGACTATATTAATTGACCTATACTTGTATTATAATTTTAAATAGTTAAATATAATGTATTATTATTATCTACTTGTATTATAATTTATAATAATAAAAATATTTGTATATGATAAGAATATGAAAGATTTGTACATGGTTCTTAAATTGACGGAAACGTCTTTCACAAAAATATATTCGCTGTATACCTATATTGTTCTACCTAGAGAGCTCATATATATATATATATATATATCTAGGCTCTCTAGTTCTACCTATTCGCATTATTTACAAATGTCATTGTTATTACCTACATTTTACATTATTATTTTATTTTATATATACCACAACATATATATTGCTTAAAAATTATGACCATTGGTTTCCAAACTTTTTTGCGGAAATGTCTTTTGGCGGAAACGGGAATCGTACCTTTTTCGTTTTTGGCGGAAAAGGGCTATGCCTAAATCAGGGGACCGGTTTTTTGGCGGAAACGGGACGCCCATTCCGACTTCCTCCGTCGATTAAACCGTGGCTCTATCGCGGTATGATTCATACTACCTACACCACGGAGGCAATAATGTAATGATCGCTCCGCACTCGTGTTTGAATATTACATGAAAATACCGTTGTTTTTATTGCCCAGCCACAGTAGCATTACTGTAATCGGTTAGGTACCGATTATTATTTTCCATAGTGTTTTCTACACCGTATCATTACGGGTGTGTGAAACAATAGGTAGGTAACTAAAATATATCGATGACGGCTTTTGATTTCTGAACCCTCCCTTCTCAAAAAAAAAAAATGTTCGCAGGATATATAAAATAGTAATCATTGTGATTTGTGTTTATTGTTTAGCCATAAAGGACTAAGGGATTTCTATTATAGACTATAATAGTTTAACAGTATGAAATGTCTGTGATACGGCTATACAACTATACAAGTAGTTATTAAATAAACTGAAAAAAGTTTGATAGATTAACTCAGATTGTTAATCATTTAAATCATTATAATACAAATTACAAGTACATAACTAGAGCAAGGACTTTCATGCATTCTCATATTTTTTCTGGTTTACTTTTTCGTATGCAGAGTAAGAACACAGTACATTTCACAACGTAAATCCTTAAGTTTTTAGTGCATATTTTTGCATATTTAGACATTTTTGGGTTTAAAGGACATATTTTTTGTTGATTATAAAAGCATATTTTTAGTTTGTAGTGCATATTTTGAAGGTTTTTCGAAAATCATATTTTTCAATTAATATTTTTCACGGTTAAGGACACAAATTATTATATTTAACTTTTTATATTCTCATTAAGACGAAAGAGACTCATTTTATCATAGTTGAAATTAGATTACAATAAAGTGATATCAAATTCAGTTAAAACTTATAGAGAGATAATGTAAAGTTATCAAAATTAAACATTTAAAGAAAAAATATAATTTTTAGAGCTATAAATTTTAATGTATTAATTTTTTTGAGGGCATAAGTGCATATTTGATGATTTTTTAGTGCATGAAAGTCCTTGTTCTATACATAACCATTTACTATATATTCTACTATTACGTTATATATATATATTACATATAACATAATAATAATATATACGTATAAAATTATTTAAAATAAAAATATTTGACAAATCGCAAATTATTTTGTTAAGTTTTCTATATAATTGATTTTATTTAATTGGTGTAAAGAATGACTTTAGAAATTATAATTTTTTACCAAATGTTTATGTTAATGTTTCTTATGCATAGTACCTATAAATAATGTTCATAATACTTATTATTAAACACTTTTGAGCTATTCATAGACATTTAAAAAAAATTTTAGTTGTTTTGTTTTAAATGCCGATAAAAAAAAAAAATTATCACTTGATAAATATGATTGTAAATTTAATACGAAGTTCCTAATAAGTGATAAATTTACTGCCTAAGAAACCAAAAAAAAAACCCCGAAAATTTATATTATGTTATACATTAGTTGAAAGTAATGTTGGAGAAAACAGACGGAAAAAGATAGAAAATAGTTCAATTAACAATTAAAAAAAAAAAATGTTTATCCTGTGTCCGTGTCCTTATGAGCTTGCTATACTATGACAGATTATCATTATTGTACGTAATTTTCTTTTCATTTTACTATACATTCAATACAACTACTAAGAATAAGATCAATGATCGTGATTCGTGATACAGAAACACACACACAAACAAATGAATAACGACATGTTATCAAAGCATGATTTTTTAAGATCATAATTCAGTTCAAGGTTTCAGTGATAGCGGTTATTTAGCGGTTATTGTTTAATTGCTGTTGGTTTAACTTTTAATTATAAACCGTAATAATAAAATAGACGTATATACTCATAAGTCATAACAAATTTATAAAATAATACGATTAACGAAAAATAAAAAAAAAAATACAAGTCGCCTGTAAAAAAGGCAATTTTTATTAGTTATCTAGTAATTATTACATAGACATATAAAAACACTTAATATATTGTACAAAATTAAAAATATTGAATATTTTTTTAAAATAATTTGCAGTATGTCAATATTTGAATAAATTATACAAATTAATTAAATAAAAAAATTATCAAATAAATTAATTCAATAATTAAGTTTCCAATATGTAATCATCAATTTGGTCATTATAATTAAAGCTTAAAGCCTTTAAATATTTTTTTTGTGTTTCTATTTTGAATCAAGTACTTATTTTGTTTTTCCGATTTCGATATTCATTTTGGTTTTACCGTTATTCAAAACAGGAATTTAACTCACTTTAACCAAACCGGTATTGAAAACTTGAAGAGAAATACGTGTCACTACAGACAATTGTATTTTAAAAACCAATAAAAATTCAAGATTTAGATAAAAAACTTGAGTTTTTAGAATATTTAATTACAAAATAATTATAAATGTTTGTAGCTTTGCCAAATTGTTCAACAATAGAACTTCAAACGCTTATCATAAAAAAATTATACCTATGCATTTTAAATATTTTTAATTTTTAAAAAAACAATTTATGTAGAATCTTAAAGTTAATTTAAAATATTTTTGAATAAGTCTAAATCATTTTATTAGTATTTTAAAATACTTAACAGCTTAAATTGAATATTTCAATGTGATTAAAAAATAATAATTTAAATAAGAGCAGAATGTTTCAAGTTTCTACGAGAAACTTACAATAAAAAAATAACTAAAATCGTTTAACGAGAATGAAAAATTGTTTTATTTTTCACATGAAAAGTGGGTATTTTAACTAATATATACTGAGTGAAAAAAATATCACCCAGAGAAAAATGTTTGTCACCTAGTAAACGATATATTTAATTACTGGGCGAAATGATATTTTGTAAAAATGACGATGTTTGAAATTACTATACAATTTATAGGTATGTTGAATTATGTTATTTATTTATAAATATATTTTTTCGTTTGATAATATAAATTTGGAAGTACAAATAATTATTGATATTTTTTACAAGGGAAACCCAATGTGTCCATTCACCGAAGGTATTCATTACTCATAAAATATAAATATATAATACAATGTGCAAGATAGCAATTTATTTCACGCGGCAATGCGAAATATTTCAGGTCGTCAATCGTTTCAACAAATATTAATAAATTATTTTCGATTTTATTTTAGTCCTAATTCTTACAAACTATTGGCTAAATATCTATTTCACTTTGAACCTTTAAACTTCAATGTTCAACACATACGACGACTGTCTTCTTTCGTTAAGTATAAAATAACTTAAAATCTATATTTTATGCTTACACAGAGTTTTCTCAATAATTTTAATATATTAAAAATTATAATAATACTGTTTGAAAATATACTTTCATCATATAATCAGGGGCTAAGCTTTTTTTATCTGATGACCTTTTATTTTTTTTAGGTAAACCACCGATGTGTAAAAATTGATTAGCTCCCCCCCACTCCGACAATTTTTTTTAGGGAAAAAAAAAGCGGCAATAGATTTTTGTTCTTAGGGCGTCAAAATCATAAAAACGCTTATGAATATAATACATATAGTACTTAACAATTACGTATTTACATATTATTCTAATATTAATATTTACTGACAGGCGACAATTTATTTTTGACGATCAGTAGAAGCTGGCTACAGTATATTAGACATATAGACTATAGTATCCGGTAGGTATATAGTTACCCATGTCATGATAATATAAATATTTAATTACGAGTATATATTGCACTTCGGAATATTAATATTATAAACAACAATCTAGAACGGGGACATCAACAACTATCCCACGTAAATAATCTGTAATTTGTAGACCACAGTGGCACAGTGTATCTCAACCTTTGTGTCGTATCATCACTCATCACACTATGAAGATATTTCATACTTTGTGACACACAATAAACTAGTAAGAATAATGGAAGATAGGTATTTAATTTTTAATTCTTTAATCTATTTTAAAGTATTGTTTTTTTTTTACTTATATAATATGTATAAAGTATACTGTACCTATCTATGTCTGTATGTCATTAACGATTGACTTCATTTTTGTAATTGAAAAGAATAAATTTAACTCATTAACTGTTAATTTTGTATTTGCTCATGTGTTGTGAGTTTTGAAGGTATTGTTAGATGCAGGTAAAGTTTTGTATATTTAATTCTAAAAAGTTTTTTTAGGTTTTTATGTTGATTTTGAATACGACGAGTAGGTAGTGTGAAAATTTTTTTTTTGTGTCACCCTGTGAATTGGCTTTGATAATTTCTTAAAATATCCACTGTGACATAAATATCCAATTTCGTTTAAATTTAAACTTCAAACGCTCGTAAAAAATATTTATGGAATTGTACTCAATTTTTATTTATTTTCTCAATAATAACAACTTGATATGGAGTACCGTGTATTAGATTTTCAAATATTATGAATCAATAAAAAGATTTTTAACTAGGTATCTTAAAATAATTTACAAATTTTTACGATTTTGATCATAAACGTTTTCTTATTGAATATCGAATATCGTGTCGAATAACATGTCTCTTCCTTGCCCCCCATATGAGCGCCCTTGGACCGTTATATCCTGTGCTTGGATACACGTTTATAAGTAGTAATAGTTTGCTTCTTCGTTTATTTACTTTAAAGATTAGGTAATGATAATAAATAATAATATTATCGACAATATTTTTCATAAACTTGAACAGTGTAGAGGTCACTACTATAAAAAAAATAGTAGTTTGCTTCAAGATCAATAAGAGAATGAAGTATATTATGCGGTTTATAGATAATAGATAATATTATCTATAAACCTTGCAACATAAAATTAAGTAAACCTAAAAATTAAAATGATAGCATAATCAAAAACCGGCAGTCGTGAGATAAACCAAAAAACCAAGTAAATCGTTGTTTGTGTTCCATCCCTCGTAGTCTTGTACTCTTGTCTACTTAGTAATTATTACTTAATTATCCGATCTAACTTCTAAGCAGTAAGTACTAATTTAGTAGTTAATAGTTATTACTTACTAGTTAGACTAACTAAGTTAACTTTATTTAAAATAGTTAGTGTGTTGTATTGTTTGTATTGTACTATTGTAATCAGTATTCAGTAATATAGTTTTATTTTAAGTTTATTTTTTCATTTGAAATAAAGAATCAACTATCTCACATAGTAGTATAGTACCTATTAATATTAAGTATTTCGGTATTTACATATTTATATTCTTGGATACACTTAGTATTGAATTCAAGCTTAGATAATATTTATAAATAATGATTAAGTAGACTAACAAATTATTTTTAATTATAAATTATGTTATTTAACATACTTAAGAATTAGCTATAAATCTTATACTATTGTAAATATTTGAAGTATTTCCCTTTTATTTATTCAGAACTATGAAAACTTTTGTACATTATTTTTACAGAATATATGAGTAGAACATCATCAATCAGTTTTAATGGAATTCAGTAATTCAGTTCTTGGTTGTTACATTTCAAAACCTATTAACTTAAGACAATTTAAAACTGAAAATGCTTTTAAAGTTGATCAAATTAAAATGTCAAAGATCAATGATCGTGTAATATTTGAAAAATTAAAATCAATTAATCCAGATGCTGATTTAACTAATTTACCAGATGATATAAAAAAGTGGGAAACAGAATTACAAAAATTTAATTATCAAGAAGTTTTTGATTCACCAGATGTATTAAGTGCTCGTTATGTTATTCCTATCTACGACACTATTAGTAGTAATCTTCAAACACTTAAAATTATGAAAAGTGATTTTTATCAGACTAAAAAAACAAAATTATATACTCCGCTTCCCAATTTTACTCCAAGAGGTAATATTATGCCTGGTCAAACTTTATTAATTACAATTTCATTTTATTATCCATTTCATTGGACAAAAAATCAAGTTCCTGATGAAACTGTTTTTCCGCGCTGTAAAAAAACCCTTCAATTTTATGATACACAAACTCTTCAAGATTTGAAACAAGGATTTAAATGTGAAAATGAAGAAAGTGAAATCAGTGGCGATATAAGCAGAACCCCTCATAAACCATTAGGTAAATTAAAATTTTTATTTTTTATGTAATATATATATAATTTTTTAGTGGTTAATTGATGGTTTAATATTATTTAGATGATAAATAATCTCTTCAAAGTACTATCTAAAATAAAATTCTGAGGTTTAAAGGGGTTAGGCACTTAAAACTTTTTGAATGCTAGAAAAAGATGATGAAAAATTATATATTAGTCATCAATATACTTAGAATAAATTATGTCAATTCATAAATTTGAAGCATTTTTATACATAACTTTTTATATAGAATTAAAATCATATAAATTTAAAAATATAATAAATGGATTATTTATTTTATATTTTTATTTTTAGAATACATTGTGAACTCAGATTTGAGATACGGATTATTTTACATTAACAATAACATATATGTCGACACATTACCTGATAGAAGTACACATGTTTATGCTGAAACAATGAAAAAATGGGCATGTGATAATGGTCACCCTATTGAAAATATATTGTCAATGGATACACAACTTTTAGACTTGGAAATATGCATTGGCCAACCTTATGTTTACCAACACTTAGGACGTTGTGAACATCTATTTATTTTTAATGAAATCAGTATTGCTAAATCTAATGATTGTCTTGGCCAAACCAATTATCCAAGAGTCATCAGTGTAGCAAAAGATAAATTAAAAAATTGTATATTTTGCTCTAAAAATGTAGCTAGTGTTGTTATGGTGAATGATGATGATAGAACCCCAGTATCTGTAAATCATATGTGTGAACCTTGTTTTAAATCGTATAACTATGATCATTTAGATGATAAAATATCAAATTTTCAAGCTTACAGATGTATAAAATGGAAAAAATAAATCAATAACATATTAACTTATAAATAATAATCCAAATGATGATGTTTTTATGAAATTTTATATTTTTTTAATTGTTAATAAGAATTAAGTTAAAATACTTATTCTTAAAATTATAAACCCTAGACTTTAATTTGTATAATTATAATTGTAAGTAAATAAATAAAAGTAAATACATTTTATACAATACTATTTATATTTTTTAAACTTCTAATCATGATAATTCTGTCTTTTTGTGTTGCAAATTATATTGGACAACAGAAAAATCTTACTTGGCTGTAATATATATTCTCATGTATGGGTAAAAACAAAGTGATAAAAATAAGTTGGTGATATTCGAAAGAAAAATCCTTTAAAATTATATAATATACTTGTACGAAAAACCTCAACACTGGTATATATAAGTTGAAAAAGAATGCAGGCTTAAACCAGGTTGTACAATACACTTGACTTGCAAGATTTTTTGAGATCAAAATAGTTAGAGCTAGGCATGTATGCAGAGATTGGCTTAGTAAAATGGATACTCTTCACTAACAAACCAAAAAAATAAAATCAGATGGGGGGAAGACTACATGACATTGGAAAAACAGAGTAGAAGATGACTTAGAGGGACTAAGAGATAGGCAAGAAATTAAAAATGCAATGAATCGAAGACCTTAATGAATTGTAAAGGTAAGAATGTTTTGTTTTTATTTAATATATTATATTTCTTCTATAATATTACCACTGAATGATACTCTTACTATACAACTTTTAAATAAGTTATAAGTATTCAAACTAAATGAAAATTAATTCAATATAAATAAAAAAAATAAAAACAATCAGAAAACTAATATTTCAATATTACAATTTACAAAGTAGCAACAAATTGAAATGTATCAAGCAAGGTGGATTCTGGATAGTGGATATTATAAAATTATATAATTTATTATTAAATTAAATTCCATCAAGAATATTATCTATTCTTTATTTCTTTATCAAGAATTAAAACTTAATTGATAATATTACACAAGTATGTGATATAAAGAAAGTATGTGATAACTGATAACTATTAAATTAAAATAAATAATGGGTTTGGTATAGCCAATAATTTTATTAATTCTTTTAGTTTATTTGTTTACCAAAAAGTTACATCGTTTAATTCAAGTTACCTACTTTAAGTACGTTTGAATGTCTCGTTTAAAAGGATGGAGGTATGTTGCATTCCTATCAGCTTTTGTTGGTGGCATAGGATTAGCAACTTATCCAATCATTATTTATCCAATGATGCACGTTGAAGATTATAGTAAGTTAAATTTGTAATATATAATTTTATTTTACTAATATTAATAGTAAATTAATATATATGTACTAAGTTTAATGATTTCTTGGTCTACTAAATAATATTTAACTTTACGTAAATTGTACATAATTATATACAAAAATCATATTATACACATTATCAAACGAATGTTAATAGATTCTTGGTAAGCGTATAGCATATTCAATATTTAAATAATTATGTAAAAGTAAAAGTAAAATAAATGTATAGTTTTGGATTCAAAATTATTTTAAAATCACCATGTCAACATATTTAGTATTGCTATTTCCAAATTAAACTTAATATATAATTAGTTAAAAATTACATAATATTTTGCAATTTCTAAATATTTTTTAATTGCTCACAATTTTTAAGTGAATAAAACTACTGTGATTGTACCTTTAAAAATGTATTTTTATTAATGCTATAATATTTAATTATTAATTATTTTTATAATAAATTAAAAATTGTTAAAATAGGTATTTTTCCTTATTATTCAAGTTTTAATGAGATTTTTTTTTTTTAATCCACTTATTTATCATTGCATTTAAGTTTCAACAAATTATTATTTTATGTTAAGGCGAGTACAATATTAAGAAGAATATCTTAAAGAAAAATAATATCTTGGAATTTAATTTGACTTTTTTCCATATAACTTATCTTACTTTATAATATTTTTTAGAAAAGTCACAAGAGATGAATCGTGCACAATTAGATCAATCTAGAATACAGCCCGAAGCTCCTGGGAGTATGTTATTTTTATATTAATTTATAAAATGGTTACCTTATATTTATATCATATGTTATATTTTAGATATGAACAAATGGATTGATCCGTTTGAACGAAAGAATCAGGACTGACATTGTAGATGACCAGAACAAGAACTTTTTTTTTATTGAAAATGTATAAGCAAGTGATTGTATTTTTATCTAAGACTGATAAAAAAAAGAAAAAAAGAATGGTCATGTGTTGGTGAATAGATGTTTTTAACTGTAGATAATATAAATAATATAATAAATGTGTATATTTTTTTAATTGTATAGTATACTTAAACAAGGTTAGATACCTGCTGATATTTCAAGAAAAATAAAATATGATTTAATTTTTTAATAAAGTTGTACTCTTTAAAGTGCAACCAAGTTAAAATGATGACCAGTTGAGTGTTATAAATTGGATTTGTCATGGATTGACTGGTTATTGTGTTAACTTGGTTACTGCAACTAAGTGACAATAGTGCATAGAATAATAATTATATTATATAAAAAAAGTACAATTATCTACATTATTAAATTACAATGTTAGGTACTTCTTCATCATAATTTAATCAACATTTGATATGCATTTTAGATTGTTCTAATTCTGTTGAAAAATAAACAATGCATAATACAAATAATAAATTAACTATTTTTATCATAACATTTTATTTTTAGATTCAGATTTTTAGAAAATTTATTATAAAGCTCTTCTAGTTCATTATTTTCAAGTGAACAATTTATGTTATCCAAGCTCACTGTATCAGAGATACACGGATAGTCTAGGATTAAAACTGTAGTAGGTAATCATTAAAACCAACACAAATATTAATGATCAAATTTTTAATTGTGTTCTAAAATACAATATTAGAGATCTATAAGTCATTATTTATAATGGTATTATTAATTATTACTTTTAAAGTTTAAACTGCTATATATTTTTAATGACTATAATTTACATTTATCATATTTATAATTTCTTTACTCTTTAAGCTTTAAAAGTAGAAAATCAAAAATAATTATTTAAAAAAAAATACAATAGATGTTATAATCTATAAAGAAATATTTTGTGTTAAATTTTAAATGTTTTTAACTTTATATTATGATGACTTTTTTAATTAATTAATAACTATGTCTTCCAATTGTATATGGTAACATTTGAACAGCCTTCAGTATTCTCTCTTCAGTCTTTGGTTTTCCTGGATTAAAAATATCATTAAAATAATCCTATATTTTTGAGTTGTCTGATTTATAATAATTTTATTAAAATAATATTGATTATTTTGTGTAAAAAAATAAAAAATAAATGTAACATTTTAACAAATTTTACATATCGATATTGATTAATGATTATATTATGATATCATTGATATCACCATAATATTTGTAATATCCATACTAAATACCTATTTTTTATGAAAATACATATTACAATTTTTTTATGTAAAAAAAATAAATAATATTTAAGTGACATAGATAACAAAATGTTAATAACAATGACAAAACACACAAAGAGAAGACCACCTAGCAATAGAACATCAGAACTTATTAACCATAGGCACCAATATCACTAATATAAATTTCAGTAATAGGCACGTAATATTAATTTTACTGCTCTCCACACAGAAATTGACAAATTTGTAATATTAAGTGATGGGGTTTTGTAGCAATTTGGATATAGCTTGACAGATGGCAAAAAACATATGTTTACAATACAGTATTGAGTTAAAGTCTAAATTAGTTGTGTTGGTTTCTAAACATTCGTCAAAATCCCTGAAATTTATTGATGATCCAGTTAATATTCTTGTTGAAAACTTCGCTAAAGCATTATGCACTACAATAAATAATGATAAAAACGAAAAAATATTAGTTTTTAAATGTAAATGTTCCATGAATGTCAATTATGTTATTATATTATTACTAATGTATTTTTGCAACATTAAAATACCTTCCTATGGGTAGTTTACATTGTAATTTATACTCGTGCATTTTGTTAAACATTATGAGGTAATTATTACAATACCTAGTTATAATTAAATAAATTATTGAGTCTAAAATAGTGCTAGATTTTTATTGGTTTATATTAATAATAAAACATTGTTTACTTTGAAGAATTTTGGATCATTTATTTAAAATATTATTAGGTACCTAACTATTAACATAATGCACATTATGAAATTATCTAAATGAAAAAAAGGTAAAATATAATAATATCATCAAATTATTGAACGAATATAAATAAATACCTAGAAATTATTTTATATCATGTATAGAAAACTAATAAAACTAATTTAATTATTTTTTGGATTATTTGTATAACTTTATTTTGCAAGAAGCAAACTTCTGCTTATTGTAGTCTTAAAATTAGATAAAACTCATTCTCGTAAAATCGGTTTTCTATGATTTTTGATTAATCTTAGATTACAATTTCATTATAATTACAAAAATTATAGTAGGTAATATTTTCGAGAGTTTGAAATAACGGTTTTATTATTATTTGACTTGTGTAATAAAAAATTTTTTTTTAATTTAAATGAATTTTAAATTATTCAAGACTATAATTAGGCAAATATATTTGATGTTACACCCTTAAAAATACTATTCTTTATAATTTTTGTAATGGATAATTTTAATTGAAGATTAAAACGGTGCGATTACATCTTAAAGTTACTTGATATCTAATAATACATGTACCTATTTATATAAACGTATATCAATATTCATGACAAAATAAAATATTAAAAATTTCAGGTGTAAAGTGCAATGTTCAAATAAAATTTTTTACGACATAAACAAATAACGATAAATAATATAGTATGATCGATGTATACAATATACAATTAAAACCACCAGTGACGAGTTTTCGTCTCCAATTTGTAGGCAATAAAAACATAAAATTTCTAGTATAATCTCTCATAACTTCAGATGTGTTTATGGCTCATTATATTATAGGTATACATAAATACTGAATATTTTTATAGGTATAAAATGTCATCTGCGCTCTAATATGTACCTATATTCTTACCTGGCCGTACAAAGTGTTTGAAATTTCGCATTCTTAACGTTCGACCGCGCACAAAGATACCTAGAACATGCAATACATGAATATAATATCTTCGACAGTTATGCTATGGTTGCCGAGATTGTACAGTATGTATATGTTACGGTAAATGATGTTATATCAGAAATTAACGTTATTCGCCGGTTATTAACGTTATTTACCTACGAATGTGGGAATTATCGTTATTTTCTAGTGAATAACGTTAATAACCGTATGATTTGGGAAATTTTGATCTGATTATAAAATAAAAGAGGTTATTGCGGAAGATTTAAAAAAATAACCAAAGAACCAATCATCAAAGAAGACAAAATCGGAAATTAAATCATAGAAATCGCAGAAAAAAATTCGGAACTTGGTACTTAAATATTTTTTAATTATTTAACGATAAATTTCCGAATTTTAAATATAACAAAAATAAAACTAAAATATAAATATTTGAAAATTATTTTAAATATTTTTTTGATGATTGTCAAGAAAATATTTGTATTGCATGTAAAAATTCAAAAAAAAATTTAGAAAAACAAGGAGAGGAAATGATGAAATTTTCTAAAGAAAAGTTTCCTCAGCTTGAAATAGGCTTAACTGTATGTGTATTTATACCAAACGTTGATAGAGCTCGTGGTTCTATGCAAAATATACTATCAGTAAAGTTGTCACTCAAGTTGAACATGATTTATACAAACTCTGTAAGTTAATTCTTAATGAAAAAATATACTATTAAAATTAAAATTTGTTTTATTATTTTATAAGTACGGAATATAGTTTTCTTAAATATTATTTCACATGTCAAAAATAGCTGTTTGCAAATAAAATCTATTAGACATGGACAATGTGATAAAATTAGCAGATGGTAGACAGTTGACACTGAGGGAAGTAGCTAGTAATAATTCGGTTGCGAGCCCTCGAAAGTACCAGCGTTGTCATTGCAAGACTAGTTGTAATAATAATAAGCATTGTGCCTACCTTGGGGCTGAAAAATTATGTTATATTAAATGTCATGGGAGTAAAACTTGTAAAAATAAATAAAAATAATAATGCATTTATTCTATTTTTAAAAATATCTGGGTACTTACATAATTTTTCAAATTGTAGTATTTGAGATTCATGCGCTTATCTGGTTTATAACATCAATTACCTGTGTATTTGGTCATTAACGTGATTATCCAGTTTATAACGATAATTACCTGTATATTTGGTAAATAACGTTAATAACCGGTGAATAACGTTAATTTCCATTTAACATCATTTACCGTAACATATATAAATAACAGATATGATTATAATATTGTGTTGGTACATTGGACGTGAACTCACTTTGAGTCTGAGATCCTTCAATCCTTCGCGATAAGTCTGTCCATCCCGCTTACACGTCGGCCAGCCGTCCGGGACATAAATTTCGAGCGTATCGTACAATATTTTTGTGAACCATCGTTGTGATTGGTTTAATTCCGTTTCGCAGGACACGATCGCTATAATAATAGAAACTATAGAGGATTGTCATCGACTGCATCTTTGAACACTCGCGATTTGTACAAAACGTACTGTAATAAATATCAATCCTGAACAAAAGTCTGCGTACTTGACATTAATCGTGTTGTCTATTGATTGATATAATGATATACCAACATACCGTAAACGTCCGTTTTGCAGGCGTGAGTTAACTGTCGGGAATTTTCTGTTCGAATTACGACATAAGAGCATATCGAAACTATTATAGATAGATATTTTATTGATTATTTGCATGAACGGAACTGTTGAAATCTTAATTAATGTCCATACTTCAATTTGTCCGAGTTGATTACCTATAATCAAGTTCCCTAAAAATTGTATCAAATAATAATACTTATTATAATACAGTTATTTTCGGCTTGATTTTTTTTTTTTTTATTAACAAAAAATTGATGTGATGCCCATAAAAATAATTAAGAAAAAAATACGTATTTCATAACATAAAGAATCCTCTTAACGGAGAAACTTTGACAAGAGTGTCTTGAAAGTTACAGTTATTGTTATCACGAAAATAAATATTTTAAACTTTTGTCCGATTTTCATCGTGTATTTTATAGATAAATTTAAAATGTAAGTATGAAATAATATTAAGAATTCATTAAACCTATCAAATTATGTTGTGTTGTGAAATATGGTGAAACTTTCAGTATACCTACTTATAATTTTGTAAAATTTATTCATCCTTATGCTTGTAAATAAAACTATATTCAACATTTAGATTTTAACTATAATTTATAAGAACGTAATTCAATTTTTAAATGTTTGAAAATTATTAAAGCATATAGGTACGTGTAAGCGCAATTAGCTATTCATTAAATATAAGTTTATCTAACAAGGTAAGATTCTTAAATATGTTGTAATTATTGATTTTAAATTAGACCTCAGGTATGAACATCTGTTATATTTTTGTAACATAATTAATATATACTAATTACAGTGATGTATTGCGATTAAAATTTAGAAATAAAATGTCGGTCGTTCAATTTTAATAAATTATTATGTCTTCATCGTTTTCACTTTATATTATGAACTATTAGTTGATCTACTTATTATTACATAATTGACACTTGACTGTTATATGTTATACAAAATAGATTATAGTAAAGATAGGCGATTTAGAATTATTAAAATATGCGTATAAAATTAATTCATCAATTAATAATTAAGTTTTTATAAATTTTGATCATCGTATAAAATAAAAATAAAAAATACAAAATACAAAATACAAAATTAACTTTCTTCGATAGCACAACAGTAATATATTATAAAACTTGTTTAAATCAAATCTCCATATCATTTAAAATTGTTGTAACCTGTTTTCAATAGCCTCATTAATTATTATATAATACAACAAAACTATTCCTAACGAGTTAATGAATAAAACACATGTTGATAACTATGATACCTACTAATATATTTGTAATTTTAATAAAATAAAATAATGAATACACGTAATTACTTTGATTTATAAATATTTTGTATAATAAGTTCTTTGTAGTGTATTACTTTAATTTTTAATTATCAAAGTATTAGTTTATTAGAATATTATTAAATATAATTATTATTTTTGTCGATATAATTTTTTCGATGGATCAAAAAGCTTGAAATTTAATACAAGGTTTATCAAAAATTGGTATTGTAAGTGATAGCTATATAAAAATATCAAAGATATAAAGTCATAATTTTTTTTTTGTAAGTGTTTGGAATATTCAAATTTTGACAAATTAATCAAAATTATGAACGTTTGAAAATACTTTTGTAGTTTTAAATTTATAAATTGTTTAATTTTTAAAGCTAAATCAAGTTTGTGTATTACAAAATTACAAATCGTATTATAACAATAACAATAAACATTTATATTTAGCTAAAATATACTATTATTAGTGTAAAAAAATTTAAATTATAATTATTTTAAAAATATTTCTTATCATTTTAGACATATTAATAAGTATAATATTTGTTTTTATAAAAAATAGTTAAATAATAATTAAAACATAAGTAGGAAGAGTTTTCAGCTTAAACTTAAATAATATAATTTAAAATATATCACATTATCTAGAACGATGTGTTCTAAGAGTTATCTTCCTGGGAACTGTTGAATTTGTCATTTTTTTACTATTAAAAGTTATTTCTGAAAAACAAAAAACTTCATTATATTAGAACCATGAGTGTTACGTAGCTATGGTAAACCTATTTACTTAAAATATTATGTAAGTAATAATTTAATAACTAAAAGTGAAGTTATATTATATACATTGATATATTTATAATTAATTATAATTAATTATTAGTACATCAGTATACAGTTAATTATTTATTGTGTATAATATATTAAAATTAGTGAAACCATTTTACCCAAATAGTAAAATCGACATGACATTTATGTATTGATTAGGCACACTATTGATTTGTTTTCAATGTAAAATTAATAAATAATATTAAATATTACAACATTAATTTAATAATGTTTATTTTTTAATGGTGTTCCGTCACTTCGACGCGCGTCAAATGAACATGGTTATTTGGAGAAACGATAATTGAGTGCATGTGACATTTGACTCATCTATTTTGACACAATTACATCAAGCAACAAGTTAATTTTGACGCAAAACAAAAAAATAAAATAAAAGTAAAATCTTTAATTATATCTTCTGAATTAATTAGCCAATACTTTTAAAAGTCCCTCCAACCATACTCGGGTGTCACAAACCTTTTTTATAATTTACCTACCATCAAAATTACTGTTTATTCATATCGATCAATATTTCAATTAACTTAATCAGGTTAAAATCACTGATTTAATGTAGTAAATGGTTCCTATTTAATATTATGGTAATAATTATAGTTATGTTATCGTGTGTTTTTATTTTTATTTTTATTTATATAATTATTAAAAAAAACTGTCCCAACTTAGGACTCCTAAGCATCAATTATTAATAAATAAATAAAAAATAAGTACGAAGTGTGGAACATATAATATAAAATATCATTTGCCATATTTATATATAGATAATTACCTATAAAACTTTAAATTGTGCACAGTACCTTGAAGCACTATGTCGATTGTGAAGTTACTTATAACTTATAATTATAATTTATAGATATTGGTATATTTATTTTATGTTGAAAGTTATGACATTGACTTTAACATTTTTGATATTGAATTTAATTACAGAGTGTATAACAATTGTCTGACATTTAAAAATATAATTTTAATGTAAAGCTGCCATACACATATATCCACGATATATCATGGTAATATATTATTTTCATTTTTATTTTTTTATACGAGTTGAAATGTCACATGCGCCCAATCGTACTTTACTTTTTATTGTTGCCCTTATACATAATGATTTAGTATTAACGAAAAATAAATAATGAATAATGACAATTCTAGTCATAAGAAATTAACTCGAAAACAATGCATAATAGACAAATTATTAAAATATGATGATAATGGATATTTTATATATTTATTTATATTTTTAGTTGACCCATCCAACTTTTATTTGTGAGTGGTTTAGAATATTGTAGACATTTTTATGTTTAATGATATGACTCATATAGGTAGTTATGTACCTAATTTATACTATATTATACTGTAAGAAATGAAAAACAAATAATACGTGTATTATAGTATGTGTTAATTAATTACATAACTACGTAGATAATAGTTTAAAATGTATTATTTTACTTGGGCTAATGATGATAACCAATTTTTTTAATAATATATCGAATGGTGATTCAATTAAAGTATACAAAAAAAATGCAAATATGAATCCAAACACGATATCTCCAATTGCTAACCATAACTATAAAAAATACAATTATGAATCGGTAAGTTTATACATCGTTCATTTTCTGTACAAACAATTGTTACTAAAATTTTACTTATAACTAAGGTATCAAGCATAAATAATACTATAAATAATTTAAAAGTGTAACATTTTATTTAGTCATTTCATTGCTTACCAAAAGGCTATCATTAAAGTATGTCGGTGATTTCATTGATGCTACTTGAAGTAATTGTATTGATAGTCCTCCCAAATATGCTCCATACGTTAATTTGCTTAATGGTATAAATATTTGTAACCATATACCTATAATATTTTAAATTAAACTTATATAATATCGTTGAACGTTTCCAAAATATATCATATTCATTTTTTTAATTATAAACAATATATATATTTTAGTTAATGAAAATGTAAAAAGCATATTTAAAAGAAAATTAGAGTAACGGACACTGGATAGTGAGACCTTTTAAATTATTTTCAAAATATTTACCTTTAAATAATCCATTTACAGCACATATTATAATAAATATGGAAATAATAGTAGCAAACACCATTCGGTACATGAACGTGTATATAACGCTTAGCCATAAATTGTATTTTTGGACATAAAACACTTGGATGGTCATTAGAAATAACGGATAAATTATAATGAGTATCGTTATCAAAGTTTTTGAGTACGGAAAACGAAACTTCGGTTTATCAAGTTTCAAGTACCGATAAACATACGCAGCAAATATTCCCACGAAATACGGTGTCGATCTTGTGTGACTAGGCACATATAACATTACATAACTTTTTTGTTCGGGTAGATAGTTTAAGATCCTGTAAAATCACAGAAATACAATATTATATAGAATACAAATTATTTAAGTGAAATATGGAAATGCTTCAAGTTATAAGTCAGTGTTTCAATATAAACTTATTATTTCCATAAATTATTTTTAAAATTAATATACATTTTTGTACAAATTAATAGGTAGATATAATAACAATAATATAAAATTTTTTCAATAATGCGACCCATGTATAACTTTCTAATAGAAATTCGATAGTTTTGAGTCGAAGATGAAAACTGTGTAATTATAATAATAATTGCGTTAATCCGTTTATTGATAAGAAAATTATAGTGCCATAATTCAACACAGTATTTGCAATTTTTCCAATAAGCAAAACAAATTTTGAAGGCGATGAAACAAATTTAGGAACATTTAAAAAAAATACATTCATATGGCAAGCACCTAATTATAGAAAGTAATAAAAGGTATTGCAAAGGTATAATAAAAATAAAAATGCATTATTATAAAACTTATAAAATATATAAATAAAATTAAGCTATTTTTAGGTTAATAGCTGTGAAGATATCTTAAATTAGGCAATACAATAACAATTTTCAATTAACTATCTAAAAAAAGTAAGATTATTAGTCTTGTAATAGGTATCTATGGTGTAAACAAATCAATAAATTGATCTTCAATTTATATTAATTTAATTAATTTAATTTTCTATTATAATAAATAACAATGTTATGTGTGATTACTTACGAAAGATAACTAAAAAATGTCGGATAAAACTGATGAGTGTATACGATACAAGCAGGTATTAAACATGAAAAAAATATCGTAATCCACATTAAGTATACTCCATATCTTTGGTACTTCCACACAAAATAAACAAGTATAATGCCGGCGATAAAAAATTGCATGTCACATGCCAAATACCACGATTGAATAACACACTGGAAATCGTCAAGTTTTCAAAATATCTTTTTCGATAAAAAAAATACTTACTGGATGTTCGGCATCTACATAGTTATTTATAAATAGAAGATTGCTCCACCAATTATTTTGACAGTAATCTGATTCTTGAATAGCTATTTTTTTCCATAATGGTCCATTAGCCAAGTGTAATAAGACAAATGTATGAAACGCTATCATTAAACCATATACAGGCATTAATCTGAAATATGTGAGCAATCAAAATAAGTATAATTAACAAACATATTAGATCTGTAAAGAAGTATCAAATGTGAATATTATGGATTTAAGGAAGTATTATTTTAAATAAAATGGTTACACGACTTGTTTACGAGTAAGTACCTACAAAATATTTTTATAGAAAAACTATAGCATAAAATTAAAATGTAATTATTAATTTCAAAATTGAACTGGTTTTTTTTTCCTGTAGAAAACACATTTATCATTAAAATGTTATGAATTATGATAAACATTGTACAAGGTATACGAAATCTTCTCTCATACAAGGTTATTAAATAAAAATATTTCTTATAAAAATACTAGGTATATAATTAAACACATTTTTAACCGAATAATTTTTTGCCTTCATTAAAAATGTAACTAGCTTAATTTATAAAAAGTTTTTAAAACTCTTTAAACGTATTAAATATCCAATTTAAAGTTTAAACAATTAAAATATTTAATAGGTAATATAATTATTGTAATATTCTTAAAACGCATCTTAGTCTTACCTTAACCATCTCCATAATAAGAGTAATGGAACATTTATGATTTTTGTGTTGACTAGTTCATCATAAAGAAAATAAAAAGTAAGGAAACCGCTGATGACAAAAAAGAAATCGACGACCAATGATCCATTGTGAATCATAGCATACATTAAATGTAAGGCTATCTAGAAAAGTCCGAGTTTCAATAATTCAATAAAACATGTAACGTAGGTATAAGCTTATTGTATTTGACAGTTGTATAAATATGGTACTTGTGTTTATTATATAGTATAATAAATGTATACCTCGTCAAGCTTTTTAGGGTTTTGTAGTGGTTGACCAGAACTGTACAACATTCTTTGTCCAAATATGATCAAAACGCATGCATGAGTCTTTAAAATGTCAATACAAGATAGATTTTCGGTTTTATTGCTGGCCAAAAATAAACGTTTTATATTAGCCGGAAATGAAAATGCCATGAAAAATGATTCTAAAAATATTATTTAAATCACCTATGTTAAAATATAGTATTACTTATTATTATATAATAATTCATAAGTATAGATCGATAGGTACACATTATTCATCGTTATTTTTTTTTTTAATTTCACATTACGTTACTCACTGTAATTATTATATTGATTTTCTTCCTCTTTGTATATGTCACATAGTGATCCGACGATCGTCAATAATATAATAATTAATAGAACTATCCTATTAAATAAATAAATAAATAATATTATCGAGTTGAATAATTTTAATCGTATCACATTCCAAAGAGTTCAAAATGAAATTGAATATCAATATCAATATAATATTTTGATTAATTTATTATTATTTATATATTTTTGTATGACTAACTTATTGTAAAACAATTGATTTGAATTAACTTTATAATGTTTGAAGATATTAAGAAAATATGGTTTCCCACACAGGGAATACGTCAAACGAAAGCAACTGATAAAGAAGGTAAATTAAACTGATATTATTTATTTTTAAATATGAAATTATAAAAATATGATTTGATGATAAAATTAAATTAGAATCCTAACAATTTAATATTTTAAAACACATATTAAATTATTAATTAACGATTTTTAATATGATTTACCAAAATATCCGATATCCCAATAACTTTGGTGGCTGGAGTTCTTGTTGAGTAGTACAATAAATTGAATTCACAGTAACAGTGGTCATAATTTGGTGCTTATAAAATTCAGAAATTATTTTGGGTGATAATGTTGTCTGTATATCTGAATGTGAACATGACGAAGGTATACAGAGTGCTGTATTGATTTCGTTGCGTTGTATTTTCATCAAACCAGACTCATTCTAAACAACACATTTTAAACGTATCAACTAATAATAAAATTAGGAAATGAAAAATCGATACTATTAGTTATTTAAATTTATCTTACTTAACAAAAGTAATCTTAGTTATCTTATTTAATTAAAGATATCATGTAAATTAATTTATAAAAAAAAAGTCATTGTTATAGTTTAAGTAGAAGAATTTCGATTTATAAAATTATATTTATCATATTTTAATTATGAATTTATGTTTGTTGTCATTGAAAATATACACTTACAATAGTATAATTATTATAATTATTATTGTATCATTTACATAATATACTCAAACGGTTTTAACACAATTTATAGTGTAGATACAGTGGTATTTTTATGATAAAAATAAAAAATAAAATGACAAAAATCAGTAATATTGTTTTAGCCATTCAGGTATTTATAATCTATATAATTAACAGATATTAATTAAATATTACATCAATACACAAATTACGTTAGAAATTATAAATAATATAAAAATTGTTTATTATTCACTAAATATACCTAATAATAATAATTAATACAATAGTTATATTTTATTATGAAATCATTACATTATAAGTTTGATATATTTGTATTTATTTCAGCCTTCAAAAATATTATTGATTGAATAAAATATTAAAATTAGAATCAGTACACAGATAACTAACCTTTGTGGACTCCCACACAGAGCCTGTTGAATTTAGATTAGAATGTGTGATGTTGTAATAATGTGGATACAATTTTGTAGTAGGTAAAAAACGAATGCTTATAATACAATATTGAGGACTTAAATCCAAACCAGTAGTAACAGTTTTTAAACATTCGTCAAAATTTCCAAAGTCATAAGATCTCCCAGCTAAGATCCCCGTAGGAAATTTAGATGATGCGTCATACACTGAAAATAGAAATATTTATTTTAAATTAAATTTTTAATGATGTATAAAATAAAACAAAGCAAAATGATAAAGTTTAAATGAATAATAGACGATTTTACAATGATAAAATTATAATAGTCTTTATTAGTTATAACAGAAACCTAGCAGGAGGAGAGAGTTGCCCAAATAAAAATTCTGTCTAACAAGCGACCGAGTCAGGCTTTCGGGCTTCTATTCCAGATTATTAAGTATAAGCACTGTTTGAAAAAAACAATTAGCATAAATATATAATGTTTTCATTTTTTGTTGAATTTATGTCATGTACCGATCAACATATTAAAATGTTAAATACATACAAATCAATACACTCAATGAAAATAATTCATCACACGATTAAAAATGTATTGTTATGAAAATTAAAAATTATTCTTCTACTTTAATGTAGTTTTACTTCGAGCAATATACAACTCCATATTATCCAATAACCTTTGCAACTGTGCAAACAACTTTTGATTCGTAATACTGTAAATACTTAATGATATCTTGCTATAATTTAAAGAAAATATAAAATTTATACTATTCTCACCGCCTCGGTCAATAAAAATAATCTTATAAACTATGTCACATTCCATTTCATTATTGAAATTATCTTTCCTCTC
Organism: Melanaphis sacchari; assembly: GCF_002803265.2. Classification (NCBI taxonomy): domain Eukaryota; kingdom Metazoa; phylum Arthropoda; class Insecta; order Hemiptera; family Aphididae; genus Melanaphis; species Melanaphis sacchari. The sequence continues at coordinate 184,753 of NW_020271096.1, read as the reverse complement.
TCTCCATTTAATATAATACCTCGGTGTATAATAATTTATTCAAACGTTTTATTCAAGTACCTAGTGATTAGGACAACATATAAGTTATTGGCCCATACTTAATCTGCTAAAATTATAATATTTTAATTTTGCATTAATATTTAACATGTATTTATTTTAGATAGGTGAGACTCTGCGTGCTTAGACTCATAATTATGTATCTGGTGTAATGAATAATGGGCGCGCGAATTCAGTAATGAATAATATTAATAACAATAATAACTATAGAAAAAAAAGCAATGAGTACATTTCAAATTGAAAAATTACATCAATATTAGCTATTAATTGTTAATATTTCTTAAAATATACGTATATGTATGTAATGATAATGCATATTTAAAAAAAATCTAATTATTTTTCTTAGTTTGCTCGATTGATATTTTATTTTCATTCGTAAAATGTAAATTATCTATCATATAGCTCAAAATATATAAAATTATAATCAAACTTATATAAGCTCACTTTGAGTCGCCCACAGTTTAAGGTCTCTCAATCCTTCTCGATACTCCAGTCCGTGACGTTTGCAAACTATCCCTCCGTCAGGGGTGTATTCGTCTAAGGTATCGGACAAAATTTTCGTAACCCATAGCTGTGACTGAAAATTCGGTTGACTGAAAACGGTCAACACAGACGTCATAAAAAATATTATTACCAACATAATATTATTGTCGGTCATTTTGTGTCGCACACACGATGTCCATACGGTAAATACTCATACTGGACTCATCAATAACTGTGCATTTAATACAAAACAATACAATTACATAATATAGTCAAGGAAAACGACATTGCACACAATCGAGTTTGACGGAATTTTTCAATAAAAATGCCCTCCCTTACTATTTCATAATATTGTTTGCAGTCAAAGCTTAACGGTTTACCATTATTGTGTATGTATCTTGACATAACGTTTCAGTAGAATTTTAATTTTTATACACATTACATATAGGTTATATTGTTATTATATTGTTGAATTTTTCTTTAAATTATATAAACAAAATAAATGGATTTAGGAAGACACGATGAGAAAATAACTATAAGCTATACTAGTACATGGTTTGTTAATTTAAATTTAAAATAATAGTATCGAAGTAATAGTGTATACGATAAATATACGTACAGACTTGTAGATAATAAAATTATAGTTTTTAAGTATATGACAGGTATGTAATTTTTATAATAAAATGCTCAGGTAATTTAACTGTTCAATATATAATTTGAGTTTTGTATTTTTGATTTTAATAAATAGTTCAGGTAACTAACAACAACGTAATTATTTATTCTTGTTGAAGTTTCCTTAACTAAAACAAAAATATTATAATAAATCTAAAAAAAATGTCTCATAAGATATAATGTTGCACATTCAAACCAGTTTTTTAACAGTCATAAGTCGTAACTAGAGAGTATAAGATAAAGTTCCGGTCATATGGCAATGAGCAAAATAAATTCATTGCACGTAATTGCAAAAAAAAAAAAAAACATTCACGATTATAAAATATAATTTTTTCGAGTTCTTAAATTATGTAAACAAATAAATTCACGTCACTCCATAGATAGTTAGAAATATATATAAACAATATAGTTAATATTACAAATGTAGTATTGCATTATGGTTACCAATAGATTAATTATTATCATCATCTAAATTCTTTTATTATTAAAATTAATTTTTAAATATTTTTATTAGTAACAATCATAATAATATTATATTCATTTTAATTACACCAGAACAAAACCCGTCAACTTTAAACACTCGACAAAGTTCTTCTATTGAAAAGATTTTCCGTTCTAAGAAACATATATTTTATTATTTTATTCCTGATACATCGCATTCACTTTTATTATTTTGATCAGTATTTACATTGAGGGGAAACGTGGGGGCACGAAGTCCCTTTTCTTTTAAAAATATATTTACGCATACCCATTCTAGTTGTACCTTAATCAACGAGACATTTAAATTTTTAAGTAAATTAATTTTTTTCACTTTTTCATCTTCCTTTAATTTCTTCTCAATGCAATATAACTAGTTTTAATATATCTATAAACGTTGATATAATAAAAATAGTTAAAACTCAATTAATTTTTTTAATATAAAAGAGTTACTGAAATGTTTAAATTAATAATTTAGGTATTCCACATATAGGTAATTAACAAAAAGTCAATGAACTTTAATATGAAATCATATAAATTATTGGGCTAATAAATTACAAATAGCCAGCGGTGATTGATTTAATTATTATTATAATCGATGTGAATGCAACAAAACAAGTTTATAATATAGGCCCTCTAATTTACAAAAATATATTATAATAATATTTACAAATAGTCTTAAAGATATAACTAAATATAACTTAAATAAATTACTTAAACTTGAGATTTTTTTCATAAATTAAAACTTACGTAAACTTATATTTAATAAAATAATATTTTTGAATGTTATTACATTTATTGATAATTTATGCTTACCTATCTTCGAATAAACTTTATTAATGTATGTAGCATATACTTTAATTGTGAATATGAACTACTTGGCTATTTATTTTTCACAAATATTACACAAACAAAAAGAATTTAACACATAATAAATTTTTCATTATATCATCTTATTGTATAATGTATATGACATTTCTAGCTGTAGGAAAACAATACTATACAAGTTTTTCAAATGTACAATTTCTTGATAATATTTTTAAAATTTTAAAACATAATATGTTATAATATAAATGATTAAATATTTTATTAAAACTAAAATAATTACGCATAAAACTACATATTATATTTTAAAATTAACATAATAACAGGCGTATACACATAACAATTGAGTGTAGGACTATTGTAAGTATAACGTTTTAACAACATAAGTTATAACAAACAACAAATAAATTAAACCAAAATGTATATTATTATTCGCTTTAAATTATTTATTATTTAATTATAGTTTACAGAAAATAGATGTGTAATATTTGATATCATTAGCTCGTAAGTCGTAGGAAGAGGATTGCAATCGAAAACTAGTGATTGCAAAATATATTTAAATTAATTTATACATGTAAGTTTACTCATATTATGTACCTACTTAATAATAAAATAACCAACCATATGCAACGAAGAATAAATAGCTATAATTTATATTAGCAATAATTATTATTTTTAAATAATACGACTCTCTTGAAAATTTAAAACATATAGCTGACATTTTCGTATTAATTCGGCGTAAAATTAACTTCATGAAATAATTAGAATTTAAGTGTATTTGTACACCATTTAACAATATAATATCAAAACGACCAAAAGAATTAATTTTTAAAATTTTATATAAATTAAAACAATTTTTTACAACATTTTTTCCTCTGCCGGTGAATGATAATGTATTGTATAAATATGATGAAACCTATCTAATAGTTAAAAAAATAATTTAACTAAAACTTATTAGAATAAGTTTATTACAATAATTAACAAGGTTTTTGGTGATAATAATGGTATTGACTAAATTAAAGTATTTCAATGACTCCTCTTATTCCCAAATATCGAAAATCTTAATTAGTACTTTATGAGACTATAAATTCATCAAATTTTGTTTTTATCTGTACATACAGAACGATTCACCAATAATAATTACCCCTCATCTCTTACCATAGTTGTATTTAATAATTAATCTATTAAAATTCTAATTTTTGGAATTTGTACGTATTGGTTTTTACATTTGCATGTATAAAATTTACAACATAAAAAGGTCGATTATCGATTAAAAAACAATTTGAACCATCACATGATTTTTTTCTTAAACAGTATAAATTTAGAATTTTAGTGTTTTTGAAAAATCGGAATTCAAAGTTTAAAATCATCATTATAAAAAAGCGAGCAGGATTGGTTAATCACTCTGTGTACATCTTAAGACGGAGAAGATTACGTACAACATTTTATGGTACCACTACCACAGATTTATTTCGACAGTACATTACGTCGCGGACTCATAGTTGAGTTATTAATCATACACCTAATATATCCTAAGATTATATATATATATATAGGTACTAAAGTAACCAATAATTAATGCTGCCCAAGTTAAATAGTAATTTTAACCGATGCAAATAAGATATTCAGAGCACCTTGTAAAAATTAAATGCATAAACATTCCGATCGAAATGATGAACGGGCACGTACCATATTATAATATATTAGTCTCCTTGGGAGCCCCGACCAAGCAAACTGTATCAGGTATCCCTATCGTGTACTTGACACGGTGAAAGTCAAAGATATTTTTATTGTTTATGCTATCCTTCATACGTTTACTTCTAAAAGGTCATAACTGTTGAAAGACTACTTATTTTGCACTATTGATATTTGAATCATATAAATAAATATATACATACTATTTAATCATAATATTATGCATATTATGTAGATACCACGAGCCGAAAGATAATGAACATAATATCTGGTTATCAAATAATATTAAATCAACGTCAATCGGACTAGTTTTACTTGAATTTATAAGCACTATACTTTTTTATAAAACATTAAAATGTTAACTAGTGATATTGACTTACAAGCTATGATAAATGTTAAGATATAATAGTATAACACTACAACTAAAAAAAAAATATTTCCTAATATTATCATTTCCTGTTTTACAATTTATAACTTCTTTTTTTTTTTTTTTTATAGCTTCAAGTTATACAACTAATTTAGCTCAACAATTAAATAATAGAAAAGTACAATTTAAAAATAAAACATTACAATATTACGACATTTAAAACATAGATTTTATATAAATTTATTACTTATAACATGCTTTAATATGAAAAATTTTATATCTTAAAATTTGTTTATATATTTATTTAATGTGATTTAATTTAATAGAGATTTTATTAAAAGGAAAATTCCATCAAATGGAAGTGGAAGTATGACAAATGGTATACCTTTATGGTCGCGTGTGGATAACAATAAAAAATATCGTTTGTATTTATAAAAAAAACTCTTAATTAAACTTAAAATATCAACAATAATTTATTACAAAAACGTTTTTTATTCAGACAAGCTTACTCTGGTCGTTAACTATTGTGAACAAAATATTGTAGCACGTTCGCAATTAATAATGCCGCTGAAGAGTAGAATCGTGATCCAGTTGCACACGTTAACGACAAATAGTTTAAAAGTTAAATAATAATAAGAATAAAAAAAAAAAAAGTGTTTTTTTCGATTATGACAGTGGTTTATTTTATAATTCGAATGTACTTTTACCAAACATAATAGAAGGTACATAAAAGGATAGCGCATGTTTTTAAATTATAGTTCATATTAATAATAATAAAGATAGGCAATAGACTAATAAAAACCAATAAGGTTTTTTTTTTTTTAATCTCTATACAAAATAATTTAACATTTATAAGATATTTAAATGGATTTTTAAATAAATATCTATAGGTTGATGAATATAATAGAAAAAAGTCTAAGCTCATCGACAATTCACTTTAAAATAAAAAATTGACTCCATTTATGCTTATTTAGTTACATAATTATTTTAAAAAATTTAAAAAAAAATTAAAAAATGTATCTATAACATAACATTAGTTGTATGTATGAAATTTATAAAAATGAAAACTAAAAATTATTGATTTTGTTTTACATGAATGTTTAAACAAAATAAAATAATACCATAATATTAATATTAAGTAGATTCTAAGAAAATAACAAAATAAAAACGATATTGGTTTCATGTTGATTTTTATGTATAAAAAAAACATTTTTTAATCAAGCGTTATTCACATAGATTTGATGAACATAGTTTACACTTGGTTATTTTTAATTGTAGAAAAAAATATTACATTACTTTATTTATTTATTTTTTTAATAAACTAATGAATATTTATTTTTACTAATTCTATTTTAGATCTTCGTTTTTGACGTCTATTTTAAGCTATAACAGTTTTAAAAATAATAGAAATTTAAAAAAAATTATTTATATGACCTTAAAAATATATATTTATTGATTATTTGACGGTAGGACGAGAATTAATTCATTAGTCAAGGTAATTTCCATTCAATCACTATCTTTAATAATAAGACCGCATAATTAACTTGCTTTAACAAATCTATGTATTTACTATCATAATATATTATATAGTCCAGGAAATTTTAAAATTGTTTAATAATTTAATATCGATTTGTATTATCTATATGCAAAAAATCAATCTCTGATAACCGATAGTAACTGGTACTATAATACTGTAGCTATCGAAAAAAGTACTCTTGGTAAGTACCTATTACCCACATTATTAATTTTAACTAACTATTCAGTATTCATATTCAATAATAATCATCAAATGGATTCAGAATACATTTATAGTGACTTTTTAAGCATAGTGGAATAGCCATATAATGTAACTATGAAATTATAAAGATCTATTCGTTTATTATTATTAGTCATTTATCATTAGACTTCAAATATTTAATAAACAATTTAAATTTTAAAACTCAAAACTAATATTTTAATTATTTGTACGTCAATACTCAATACTAGGCAATTTGTGATGTAAAAGCCAAGCACAATGTACACATACAAATTATTTAAATATTATTTAACGTAGCACCCAGATTTTTATTTAAATTCATGTACTTCAACACTTAACTTGAAATATTTCTGATTGAATATTTTGTCAACGTTTCTTAATGCGTAGATGAAAATGTGAAATAGTTAATTACTTTTTTTTTTATATATTTTTGCGTACTTGAATAAAAATTAATACGTGTTATATATTTCTAGATAATTACATAAAAGTTGAATACATTAAATAAAATAATTTCAATTTTGCTCAAAATCTGATTGTAACTGGGATATCAAGCTATTTTGATCCAAAGATAATTGAACGATCGGCTGGAAACATTTATTACTTTATGAATATTTTATGAAAATTAAATCAATTGAATAATGTAATAATGCCTAGAGTGGTAATTTTTTTATGTTAAATTAATAAAACATAATCGAAAACATTGTAAATAATTTGTTAATTTTTAAAAATTGCATACAATTTCCCAAGTATTTTTATGCATGTTGTTGAGCAACATACGTCTTTTACATAGAGTTTTGCTTAAAAATCCATAAAATTTCTATTGGAATTATAAATTTTTAAATTTTTAATATTTCAAATGTTTTTATTCATACGTCACGCGTGTACCTCTGAAGAATAATATTGTCTCGTCGTTATCCCGTTTTCAGACCTGGGCGACATGAAAGCATTGGATTTGCATACACAGAACGCCGCGCCGCTGGTGGGCCAACGAGATGGCAGAGCAATAGTGTAGTATGAAATTGAAGTAAAAGAAGACTAATCGCGTGCACGCATTGTACATACTTAACGGGTCGTCCTACTCGTCCTTTTACGGTAAAAACGAATTAATCAATGATGTATTCGGTGTAATGCGAAACCTAAATTTTAATGGTGAAATGTAGGTAATAAGATTGTGACTGACGACGGCGGCGGCGGTGACGAAGACGACGTTGACCGAACACTGTCAACCCGTAGTGGTTCTGAATCCTGTCGACCTTGCATCGTCCAAATTCACAAGCACAAAATAATCGTAACATTAACCATAACACGTACATAACATTATATGGGCCGCGTGTATCAACGGCGATATTATATTATTTTCGTATTGCATGCAAACGCCGGCAGTGCGCACCTGGGCCGCCCAGTCTGAACGCTGTATTATCCTACAGATCACTTTCACCTCTCGCGATATTGGACCAAGAGCTTTAGCACAGTTAGTGCACGCCACTTGTCGCCACCGCCCGGCATATCAACGGAGAACGCATTATTAAACACAATATCCATCCGAACTGTGATATATGAATTTTTTTTCTTTTTTACACGTAAGTATAAACAGCATTTTTATATTATTTTTAGTCATACTATACTGCCTATGCGTCATATTCGTAAAGGCATAAGCCCCGGTTAAGTTCTGTACGTGGTACGTTTTTAATAATAATATAAAATCTATCAATGTTATGCTTTACTAACAAGTATATAATATATCGTGAACCGTGATTGACAATCGTCTCGACGTACCTGCCTAGCTTACCTGCTTATTTTTTTCTGTTGAAAAATGTTGATTGTCGTGTAATAAAAAAAATGGTTTTGTATTAAAAACGACATCAATGAAAACTTTTAATTTCTTTTAACAAAAATATCAAGTCTAATAAATATATTTATGTACTATGCACCTATTGCATCTATTATGGTTATTTCCCAACGTTATTCAAATAAATAAAAATATTTTGGTTCCACGTCGCTTTTTTTTATTTTTAATACATTTTTACTGTTAATAAAAAATAAGAAAATTTTAAATTATAATTTGGCACGCATACCTAAATAAATGTATAGAATTTTAATGCTCTCAAAATTAAAAGTGTATAGAACAAATAACAACATTTTTCATTTAAAATACTAATTTCTTAATTATACAGTACGATTTTCTTTTATTATCAATTTTACGAAACTCTGAAAACAGTACATTTTGTTTTGCTACTTTTGACATTGCTGTATAATTTACGTAAACAATATAATTGATTTAGAATCCATAAAATATTAATCTTTTTGTAAATAGTTTTATAGGATAGGTTAGTTTTTTTTCAATATAATTTTATCATTAAAATATCTTTATTTTAAGTATCTATTTTTAAAATTAAATCTTCTTAGTAATTATTTAAAAAAATGATATCAATTACCCACTTAATCATTAAACAAGCATATAAATTAGTATAGACATGATCAATTAAGAATAAAAACTACAATGAATAATATAATATTTCACGGCCATAATTAAACACTACGTCAAATTTGTATTATTTTAAGTAAAAATGAAAATTAATTTAACATTACTAAGACTATTAATTTAGTTTTAGTGAGTAATTAAACTATCCTTTTAATTTTCTCAATAATTATAGTAAAGGATAATGGTAAGAAGAATATCAAATTAATTCATTTTAAAAAGGGAAAAACAGTGATCATTGAGATAACGAAATGATTATTAAATTATTGTAAAAATTGAAGATAAACAAAGATATTTACTTTACGTTTCATTTATATTTACAAAAATATTAATAGGTAGTTAACTATTTCTTTTTTGCTTTTTATTATTTTAGAGATTTAAAAATTGAGTAATTATTAGTAATATTTGTTTTATAATTAATGCAAAAATATTATATTTAATTTTAAAATAATTTATAAAATAACAAGCTTTATTTAAAATGTATTTTAAACAATTTTTGTATTATTTATTAGTTATTAGTGCATAATATACCTTTACTCGTTAATATATATAATTAGGTTTACTATTTTAGATGAGATAGTCAATTTTGTCCAAGGTTATAACTAATAATATCCTTAAAAAATACTAGAACTAGAACTCGATTACATTGATAGCATTTTAATGTTCATATTATACATCATGTACAAACAATAATAATCATCTATGTAATAATCAATTAATTTAAAACACTTACCTGCATTTCTGAAAGCCCTTAAATGGACTAATCAATTAATAACCTTAAAAAGTATCTAATTAAATAATAGTAAAAGTACATTATTATATGTGCCATAAATATTAAACCTATATGTATTAGAGAAAATGTTTTATTATAGCTTTTATTGACATAAAAAAATAATATCTTTAGTGCTTATTACTTATATAAACATTACTTAATTGTTAACCGTTTTAAAATTAATAAGTAAATATTATCACTTATAAAAGTACCATTTTATTATAAGTATTGAATAAATATAATTATTTAATTGAATATATTCTTATGTACTTCATATAAGATTTAATTTTACGAGAAGTCTATTCTATTAATCAAAACTATTGATTAAATTAGTTAATATTGGAAAATTTTATAAAATTTATAAAATTTAATGAATTAAATTGCCTCGAATAAATACGTAAAATATCAACAAATTAAATAATAATGTAATAATATATATATATTTTAAATTAGTTTGCGTAATATAAGTGTATTTAATAATCCGGTTTTTAAGTATTACAAATTATCCTAATCTAGGTCTTAACTCTTAAATGGTTTTTTAGTATCTACCTAAAAAAATATTTATCCTTATTTGTATGTATATTAAAATTATATAGTGAAAAAATTATCAATAGTCATATAAATAAGGATGAAACGTTTAAAAAATATATATGACTTATTGTGAAATAGTAATGAAATAATATTATGTTACGCACGTAAACTGTGTCTAACATAAAGATGGGTGACTCAAAATGAAATTCGTATTTACTGTATGTGGACTTGATTTATCTTAGATTTTTCACAAGTTAGTCCAACAATTTAATAAAAATAGAAGTAAATAGTTACGACAAACTAAAAACATTTATTGCATAATGATATTAATTATAAGTATTAGATAACGTAGTCTGAATAATTTATTCACTCAATAAATCTATATTTTTAAACAAATACAATATTTTGAACGTTATTAGTATCTAACTACATTAAACGATCATGATTGCAATTTTAATTATATGAATAAATTTATTCTCTAAGTCGTAGGTACCGTAACTGACATATTATTATACTAACTAAATAAAAGTTAGATTTTTGAATATCATCTAGTTAAAATTGTGTTATTATTAATACCTATTTCAACGATTGGGTAGTTTTTCCCCTCTGCTGAATAGTTTTGTGAAAGTGGACCAGTAGACCAGTTGATGTTGTTCGTTATTTTTCTGTTTGATTCAGATTAGGTAAATAAGCAGTTAACAGCTGTGAAGACTGCTTTAATATTATTCTAGTTTATCTAAGCTTAAAGTGATTTTATTGACGATTAAAATTTAAACATTGATATACATAGTATATGTAAGGCGTGTATTTTCGAGCGTGAAAATAATATGTAGGCATGAGTTGCAATTATAAACAAAATAAATGTCTTGATAAATATTTGTTTATAAAATAATATAAAATTAAAATTAATTATAAAACGGCTCTAATAACAGTTAAGTAGGTTCACATTTTCATGTTTAATTCAATTTTTAAATGTTGCATAAAAACACGTGATTCATGTCACTAATAACTTATGAATTGTACACAGTACACAGTATACATATTTCATATATTGCATTTACCTTATATATATCTATTACAAAACTTTAATAAGATACTTTATTACTGTTATTTGTATTCTTATTCATCACGATTTTCGCATTGTACAAATAATATTATGTATACCTAACACTAACATTGCATTAGTTTATGTTAAGCGAGAATATTTATATTATTTAATAAAATTACATTTTTGGTATTTCATAACACTCATTACGCCTGCATAGTAACTAAATATATGCGTACTATTTTCACTAACAGAACTATTATTGACTAAAAAGTATAACATATTTTATATTATTGTGTGATACTTATATGATGTGTGCATTTCATTTTTTTTAACATCTCTTCCATAATATAGTTCACTTAACGTTATTTTATGTTCTTGAACCAAAGAAGACAGAACTATGATTAGTTAATATATAAACTAAAACACTATACACGTGACTAAAACGCAAGTCATTTATGCAAATGCTCTGTTAATAATATCATTATTATTGCTGACGTCATTTCATAGTGATCACTTAGACGCTCGTTACATGACAATATAATTTTCCACAAAAATATGATTCAAAATTTAAATATAACATAAATTAATTGCAATATAACTAAACTCAAATAAAATCGGAGTACACACTTACTTTACTTACCTATACTTATACTTATTACCAAAAAAAGTATTTGTCAGATGATTTTCTTTCTTTATTAGCATATAAATATTGATTTTTAATGTTAAACTTAATGCACATTAGAGATAGATTTATTTTATAGTTGATGTATGAGTGACATCAATAATTGATATAATATGATCCATTTTATACAGTATAATTGTTGTAGAACAATGCAATATAGCTGTTTACGCATCGTTAAAACTTGTCACTTGAAATCTCTTGAATTTCCGTCTCATTTATATCTTTACCATTTTATTTTACTTTCTGTTCAGTGTTCATAGTAAAAATCGTCTTTGAGAATAAATACTACATAGTATCATTTTTGTTTTATAAAACATAAATTTTAAGTATCTAAGTGTCTTAAACATTTATAGCTTTTATAAGAGTCTATTATAAAAATAGCTTGTGAACAATTGTCGTGATAAAATCTTAAATAATGTATGTGTAATACTATTGTATTTTTTCAATATTTTTGTGATTTAATTTTGCCTACTACTAAATAGTAGATATAATACTGGAATTAATCTATTTTAATTTTTTTACGCTATAAATTATAATATTAAAATATAATATGTCCTTTACAATATTTGAAAGAATGGATTCTTAGAACTAGTAAGTTTTTAATTGAACCAAATAATTATTGTGATATTTAAACATTATCATTTTACGACAGATAGTAAAAGTAGGAACTTTTATTATTTAAATACACTTTAATTATGAAATAAAAATCATTGAAACATAATAGGTAATAATATAATATAATTTAAACATTATTATTATTAATTCACTAATCAACTATATTATAATAGTCACGAATTCATGATTGCCGACAGGTGAATACGATTTTGTGATACGATGCCGATCAATAAATTTCAAAATTCAGATAGTTTTCATAACGTAAAATATTTTATTATTTTCTGGTGGAATAACGATAAAATAAAATGTCTCGTTTAGTTAATAATAATAATAACACATTACACAAATATGTAAATTTTTATAAATCAATATAACATTTAGTGGTGTGATGTCATAATATATTATGTTACACTCGGACACACGGTTGTACCAATAGATGAGTACAATAATGTACGTATTAATGCGGACGTGCCCAATACAAAGAATAACGCACGAAACGACAATACTGTCACAGTAATTAATACCTAATGGTAAAGTGACAACTGTTAAAGTTCCGCTGTAATAAAATAATACATTATAGTCACTGAATTCCTTAGTAAGTCGCCTGTAAGTATCTACCCGCTCATAAAAGTTAAACCCATGTGCGCGCATACGTCTGGAAAGTCTGTGACATAAAAAAATAGTATTGTCGCGACGTCAGTAACGCTATGCGTGCGCGAAAACTATTTCAAAATTAACAAACTATTATATTATTATTTGTCAAACGGGTGAGGTTTCTTTGCGAGACCAGTCAAACCCGATTGCCGGTTTTATATTTGCCGAGAGATGTCCATACGTACTTATGTAATATGGTTTGCGAAGGATTTTTCAACCTCTCTCGAAAAATAAAAAAATTAATATGACATATAATATGTATAATATCGAGAACACCGCCTCGGGCGTTCCACTGCAGACCGCTCTACATTCATACTATAAGCCTACCCACGTGTATACGCACGCACTAATGACAACTTTTATTTTTTATTTCCAAGGGCGCCAACGCAAAAATGTACCTGTATTGCTCGACATAACACATGAAAGAATTGTGAACGAAAAGTGAAAGAAAATTAAAAAAAAAAAAAAAAATAAAGGTTTGTATAATATAATATAATATGTGTGATATATACATTATACATGCTCAGAAATATTGTTCTATCATTACATTATTATCGTTAGTATTTAGTGTAGATAAATGACTAGGTACCTATACTCAAGTGTCGAGTGTTTCAAGAAGGTCGATTTATGAATTATCGGCACACGATCGGAAGGTCGGCTTGAGCCGATGGACTGTCGAAAGCCCTCATATAACCATATTGGTTATACATCAATATAGATTTTTATTTTTTTTTTCAGATGGCTGAAGGACCAAGATTGTCCGTTTTACTTATCGTGTTCCTCGCTATCAACTCGGCATATTCCGGTAAATCAACTTCCGTTTTAGTTTTTTTCTTTTGGAATTATTATTCATGATGTTTTGAAAAGTCGTCAAGTTAGGAAATTACAATGGATAGGTATTATCAAACGATACGAATTATTTAAACAGTTATTTTTCACGATTTTAATTTATTGTTTAAATACTATAATTTACGTAAGTTAATACAAATCAAGTATTTAAAAATTGATTAGATTCCAAACAAAAATGAGATCTACTTAGAGCAACTTTTAAACATATTATGAATAATACAGTTCCATTTTGTTTTTTTAATATTAACTTAGGTGCCCCCAAAAGGCAATTATTCATTTATACGATCGAAATTAATTAATAAAGGGTACTTAAAATCGCATAACAATTAATATGTACCAACCTACGTTGATTCGTTTTATAAAATATTTGATTTAGATTGTTCTTATTCGTACAAACATCTGAATTTATGATTTTAGAAGGCACACAAAAATGCGAGAATACGCCTATGAAACAAATCATTTGCGAGTTCGGAACCGCCAAAGAAATACCCAACTTCGACGCTTGTCTGTGTACACACATCGCAGTTCCGGTTAGCTTGGAATCAGAAAAGGACGACGAAACTTCGGGTAAATATAGAGTAATATGATAAAATTATCGATTATGTGATATCCGCATGAACCGCTCATTTACTTTTACATCATCCATCGTGTGTAAGACTTGACGCCGACGATCAAATCATACAAGCAAACCAATGGCGATCTCAAGTCGTTGGCTGCCATTTCCATGTACGCGGAAGACGTTGCAAAGAAGACAAACCAGATTTGCAATGAAATCGTTGACGCGTTGACTCACTACGATGGCGTACAATTGGATCTAAGGCAATCCGATGTATCCGTAGATAAATCACTCGTTGTGCATTTCTTCAAGGTGAGCTGGTCAATACAAAATATGGCACACCTTACTAATGTTCCGAGCATTCTAGCAAAATTATACCACAGTTTATACCATCATAACTGCGTACACACTGTTATTATTATTATTATTGTTATTATGCGTTTAGGTGGTATTACACGGACGATAATTACCGTCTAAACACGATCGTTTCCTTTTTTTTTTTTTTTTTTTTTAATAGTATTACTATGACGGTCCGTTTTGTGTTTCACATGAGTATAATATGATCACATAATAGATAACTAATATGGTAGCCTTAAACTTGAATTCAACACCACTGTGATGTAATAGTTACAACTTGACGTCCGACCTAATAATAGACATGTTAATTTGACCGTTTACTGACAGCAAAAGATAAATAATTATATCTAGTCCTACGCACACAAGCGACGTTGGATATAATGTTCGTCATTTTTACGCAATGTCGAGAAGTTCAAGGTTACAATAGGAACCGGTCATTCATAATAATAAATAATTTAATACGAAACCAAAACCGAAACGTGAACACTCCGATTGACTGGTGTAATGGAATAGCAGTTATTTCTAGTATGCCCACTGAAGGTATATTATATATGATCGATGTATACAAAGTCATCATATATTGACGAAAGTGCATATTTTCTTTGTAGCGGAAATAATTAATATATTGATCAAGCTAATATTTTTCATCAAAAATATACTTTGGTTCTACCTATAGACCTGCCTATCTATATTAATTAAAATATTTATTTAGATTTAAAAAATAAAACATAAAACGATATGAATGAATATTATTATTTATTACTGCATGCTAGAAATCGAAATTTATAAACTACAATTTTTATTTTATTTTTTATTATTATTTGGATTTGCTTGCTGTTCTTAATTTATATTACATTCTTTTGAATTACGTTTACACCTACTCATTTATTAACAATTTAAAGTTATCATTTTTTTTAGAAATTATCGTCTGAAATTGAAAATAAATTCAAAATAGAATCAACAAATAACTCTTCACAAATATTTAAAAATCCGAAAGAAATCCAACTGGTGCTTCCTCCAAACGCTGCCATACTGACAAAATTTTATGATCTCAAAAAACTTTCCAAGTAAGACAGACAGTAATTTAAACAAGCTCCAAATAAAATGCTATATGTTTTAAAATTTTAGGTATGTAAATTATTTTATAATTGCTACGCATAATCTTGTGGACAATTCTGAACAAGGTTATTCATATCACCCAAGTCGTCTTATGGGAGCCGATGATTTACTCAATGCTGTAAGGAATGTGTAAAATTGACAAATGCATACAATGATTAATTCACAAGTTATTAAACATTTTAGGATTCCTTAATTGATCTTGTAATTGGACTTGGTGTTGACCATTCGTCAATACTTTTATCATTGCCTTCTACTGCAAGTAAGTTTGAGCTCAAGGATCCCACCCGGAATACTCCTCGATCACCAGTAATTGGATTACCAACAACAATTACGCGCCAAAAAGTAAATGAAAATTACAATAATTACGGGAGTGTTTGGTTACAATTGTCACACAAAACAATTATAAAACTAAATTTTTCATAAAAATGTTATTAAATTTAGGTTCAACATTAAATGTATAATTACCAAATAATTTAAAAATCAAACATACCAATTTCATCGCTGTATTATTTTTGTCTATTACTTAAGTTTATTTTATTTAATTTTTTTTGTTTTATTTTTACTCTTAAAATAGTTTAACAGACTTAAGCTTAATATTGAAAAAATAAAAAATATATACATAGATACATTTTACCCAACCACTGCTGTTACAATTATTTACACATATTTATAAATTTAATGTTCTATGATTTTTGATCGTTAAATGATATTAGTAAAATCAAATGTATTAAAAGTTATAAATTGTAACCTTAAATAAAGTCAGAAATTTGTTATATGATAAAAATGCAATTTCACTCTGTCTTCTTTCATTCAACTAAGCATAATGTAAATATTTGACATGTTTTAGATGTGTGAAGAAATGAAAGAAGGTAATTGGACCATCGAAAGAGATGAAGATTTAACAGCACCGTATGCGTTCATGAATCAAACATGGATGTCATTCGACGATAGCGTCAGCGTTTCAATCAAGGCACGCATTATATTAATCTTTAAAAATATTAATGAGTTAAAATTTAAATATTTTTTTTATATTGTAGGGCAAATATATATTGTTACGAGATTTAGCTGGAGCAGTTATTACTGACGTCGAAGCATTGGACTGGAAATTAACATGCTTAAACCAAACAGCAGTAGAACCTTTAAAAGAACTTACAAAAACTTTTACTGAAACTGCAAGGAAATCTAGATCAGCTCAATTATTAAGTTTACAAGAACAATTACAACGGCCGGCTGATCAAGGATTCTATTTTAACAGTACTGCTATAAAATACTATTTAACCTAATAATAAACATATGCTTACTAATGAATTTTATATTAGATGAAATAAGTTATTCGCCATATTATATTGAGAGGGTCGTTACTAGGGACGGCGAAGTTCATGCAATTCGTAAAGATACAAAAACTGAATTTGAATGTTCGCGGCAAGGGTACTTTAGACATCCAAGTGGTTGTAATCGATTTTATCGTTGTGTAAAATTCGATCAAAAATCCAACTATTTTACGGTCTATGAATATGATTGTCCAGATGGTTTGGCATTTGATGAAAAAGTTGAGGTTTGCGTATGGCCTGGATCTTTATCTAATACAGGAGCTTGTCAAGGTAAATATTCTTACAAAGTTCAATGATATTATTTAAATTTGGATGGTTTTTCTATATATGTTTATATGTTTTATAATTTTAAACGTATGAAGATCAATATAGTTGTTTATGTATTGTTTTTAGGTTCAAGTGAAATAGCTCCAGTTCCTCGGAATCAATTTGTCTGTCCACCAACAGAAGGTTATTACGCTGATCCTGAAAACTGTCGGTGGTTTTTCGCTTGTCTTGATCATGCTAAAGATGGCTATACTCCACTTACAGCATACGAATTTAGATGTCCATTTGGATTAGTGTTTGACGAAAAAACATTAAAATGTGACTGGCTTTGGAAAGTGGGATCTTGTGGTTAGTCCAAATAATATTATTTGCATTATTTGTATTATTATTATTACTATTCCATCCTAATATTAATGTTTTATTTTACTTTAGGAATCTCAGGAAAATCATATCATAATTACGGAGAACAATCTTACCAAACAAACCAATTCAACACATTTTACGGAAAAGAATCATCTATTCCTTACTACGGAAACGAACCATCTATTCCTTACTACGGAAAGGAACCATCCATTCCTTACTACGGAAAGTATAATCAAGATCAACCTCAATTTTCATTTGATTCCACTGATACTTATATAGCACCGAGTAAATTCGATTTCCCATATTCTACAACTAGCAAACCTCATTTATTGTATGGATCTACAGAAAATTATGTTACGCCAAGTGCACCTCGGTTTTTATACAGTTCAGCACAATCTTACGCACCACCAAATAGCCCTCAAATTGCATATGGTTCATCAGAAACGTATGTTGACCATAGTAAACCTCAATCATTATATGGATTAACTGGAACCTACGCTTCCACAAAAAGTCCAGAATTTTCATATGGATCTACGGAATCATTTTCCACTACAAGTAAACCACAAATATATTCTAGTCCAAATGTAGGATATTCCAGCACAACCAAACCGCATTTCTTGTTTGAATCTTCAGAATCTTATTCTACTACAAGCAAACCTCAACTCTTTTACAAATCTTCAGAATCGTACTCAACAACAAACCGACCTCAATTCTCGTTTGGCTCTACAGAATCATATTCCACCACAAGCAAACCTCAATTCTCTTATGGACTTTCAGAATCTTATTCTACTACAAGCAAACCTCAATTCTCTTTTGGCCCTTCAGAATCATATTCTACCACAATTAAACCTCAATTCTCTTATGGATCTTCAGAGTCTTATTCTACTACAATTAAACCACAATTCCCATACATTAAAACAGATACTTATGAAAATCCAAATTATCAAAGTAGATTACCTAACTTTGACTTGAATAATTATAGACAATTTGGTGTACTGTATCATCAACAGCGCGGTTCTGAAGTTGAACCACAACATCACACTGGAATTCTTCTTCACCAACAAAATAATTTCCAAAGTATACCAGTAAATAAAAACTACGATTCTCATAAAAATGATGTTCAATATCCACCAATAAAAGATTTTGAAACATATTCTACAACACAAAGACCTTTAAATAAAATACCCAGTTCCAGGCTCTACTCAGAAAGTTCTTTTTCTTCTAATGCTTACTCAAACCCATCAATACCTTTTGAAAATAATGCGTACAAAAATTCTTACTCTATTTTGGGAGGAGTAAATGGATACGATTCCCACAAAGTTAACGAACAATATCAACCTTCATATAACTTTGAAACATATTCAACCACTCTAAAACCCATTGCTAAATTGCCTGATTTACCAAATTACTCAGAATCAAATATTTATTTAAAGCCTACTTCTAAACCATTTGAAGAATATTTGCAAGACATTTCTCATTCAAAATTAAGTGATGAATCCAAATTGCAATATTCTACAAGTAGTTCACCATATTTATCTTCGTCTCCAAGTATTGACATCGATTACCATATTTCTTCAACTACACAAAAACCAACATTACACGACACTAGCTTGCATAAAGAAAAGTTTAAGACTCAATTTAATTTTGAAGATTATCTATCAAGGCTTTCTAGTCACCAATATCCATCTACTACTTCTGTGGTTGATTATACGCCGTCTATTCGTGGAAATAGCTATGATAATAACTTTGCACAAACTTTTTCTACGTATTCATCCACCACTCCAAAACCATCTGTAGTATACTATAGTTCACCGTCGTCAATATTACCAAAAGTGAAAGAATACTCTGAGAGTTATGGTTCATCGTTATCATATCCCGTAACTACTGAAAAATCAGTAGATTACAATTTACCTATTTCTTCAACGTATGCTCCATCAGCGTACAGTCCTTCAGTTAATCCTAGCGTATACACACCAACATTCAAACCAACGGTTGACTATTACACTCCATCGTCTACAGTTGCTAATGATGATTCTGTTTTTGTTGAAGAACTCATTTCAAAATTGTCAAAAACTCCAATTTCAAATACATATTCAACTAGTACTCCTAAACCAAAATACGACAATTATTATTCATCACTACAAGCTGGAGATTATATACCAAATGATTCTTTCAATATTGACGAATACGTATCAAAACTATCTGAATCTATTGAGAATTCTACACCAAAATCATTATACTCGAGCACTTCTCAAAAACCATATGTTGTACCATACAGTTCAAATGACTACTCATCTCGACCACTACCCACTTCAGTTTACTTATCTTCAACTGAAGAGCCTAAGACATTTGATCATGAATCATATTCGGCACTTCCTGTTCAATCAACGACGTGTAAGCCTGAAGCTTCAATAAAAATAACGTCCCCTAAGGTACCATACATTCCATCACTCGAATCTGTCTTTAGTGTAAGACCTCCTTCTACATACACACAAAGACCAGAACCATTGATTGGCTATTCAAGCACGGCTTCTGACTTGATAAATTATTATTATAATATTCATTCATCTTTAGATTCTGCTTATCGTTCACCATTGCCTAGATATTATGCTGCTCCAATGGGAAATTCACTTTACACAAGTAATTACACATTACCCAGAGAATATGAGAAAGACGGTGGGCATCATTTGCATGCAGCTTATCCAGCGTACCCTCTGAAACCAATAATTGTGGAACCAGTTAGTCCAGAACTGAATGCAGAGTTTGAACGATACTATACAGCTGAGATACGACAAAACTTGAAGAGCGAAGAAAACGGAAAAGTGCTCGTAGTCGGTGACAATAGTCCTCTAATTGTAGGTAAATTGGGAGCTCAGTGCGACTGTGCGAAAAAGAAGAAGCCTACGATTGTATCAACAACGACCAGGACTGTAATCGAACACGACGAAGACGATGACGATGAAAAAACATCGGTCGTAAAGGAAGTAGAAACAAAGACCAAAGTAGTATTGGACGAAGTAAAAAAACCCTCAAATAAAAAATTATGTACCCGAGCAGGGTTATTTAGAGATCCGAAACAGTGTAATAAATTCTACTCGTGTAACTGGGACAAGTGGACACAAAATTATGAACTTAGTGAGTTTAAATGTCCAATTCACCTTGCTTTTGACGAAAATCTAAGCGCTTGTAACTGGCCGTCTAAAGGACCGGCGTGCTCACACGATACGCTCATTAATTACTCAAACTAATATTAAATGAAATCGAAGAAACTCAAAAATGCACATAAATTTTCATATGAAACACGTTTCAGTGTTTTCAAAAAACAATATTAACATGTAAACAATGTACACATATATATATATATTTTTTAAGTTATGATAATTGTTCTTGTAGTGTAGGTATTTTCATACATGTTATGAGAAGTACAATAACTTATGTATTTAAATAAGTTAGAAGGTAGGTAGGTATAACAAGCCAATAAAAAGGTTTGATGTATTGAGTTGATTTATTTCCAAATTATCACGCGAGTATACAGTGTACATTTTGTAGTTTTAAATTACAAAATAGTACCTATCTACTTATTCAAATACAGTGTAATATGTTACAATGTGTTATACACGTATTTAAATACCTACCTATGTACCTACCTAATATAGATTAAATACGCTCTACCTACTATAATACTAAACTTTACATTAATCTGTTTTTATTATTTAGTAGGTAGTTGATAAAATACAGTTCTCGAAGGGAAAAGTACCTTAAACTGTTTTGTGTTATTTTCTAAATATTACATATATAATTTAATTGTACACATTTACCGTCAGACTAGCAACAAAAATTATGCAATAACGTTGGAAAGGTTACAATAAACAACCTTATTATTGTTTTTTTTTTTTTAATTTTACAAGTGCAGAAGTAAATCAAAATATTTGTAGATATAAAGTTTAAAATATATAAATAATAAATATTTTATTTTACTTCAATTTATTATTATGTTATATTATGAATTATTATAATATAAATTATGTGTAAATAATAAATAATTTTATCAGCAATAATTATTATTTTTTTTTTTTTCATATACATATGAAAACTTTGTTTTTAATGTGAGCAGCTATAAAAATATACATCTCAATTTTTTCTTGGCCAATATTTTCTGACTGAATTTGTGTAACGGCGTCATCGCCTAATTATTATATGTTGATGTAAATAAAAAATTTCATATATTTTTATTATTTTATTATAAATAGAGACCCGAAAAAACATATCCATGACTTAATTTATTTCCACGAAATTTAGAAAATATACGTTTATATTTTTTTATATTTATGTGATTTCTGAGTATTGAATTACATAATATAAATCTAAACTACTAAATAATGTTGATGACCTATGTACATTTTATACATTGTTTGAACTACATTTATTTCTATCAATTAGATTTATTTCGTTCTTTATTTTACTTGATTTTCTCTTGTTTTTTAGATTCTGAGTGGAGCTAATAATTCTCTAAATAAGGTACTCACTTAATTACTTATAAATTTTTATTATTGAAATGTATCCACAAATATATTTTTATATGAATGATTGAAGTTTAAATTTTGACAACATTGGATATTTACGCATAAAATTACAAATTTTCTTCAAACAATTTTTGTTTTTGTAATTCAAAAAAGTATTGATCATATAAACTTCATACATTTTACAGTAAATATAGTTAAGAGGTACTTACATCATACATGATGACATTTTTAAAATATTTAAATTAATTTTAAGCTATATAAATTTTGAATCTTAGAACTCATATAATTTTACAGTACATTTATAATAGGTATTGACTTACATTTTAATAATAGCAAACTTACTATATTATATTTGTGATTTATTTTAGTTACTATTTTCATATATCTTATTACTTATAGGCTACAGCAATATATTTTATAATATGCCTTAAGGTATATGTTGTTAGCAGGGCGCCCATAGGTAATATGGGGTCAAAATAAAAAAATTTTCGAATGTAAGATAATAAAGATTTAATGTTATTTTTCACATATAAATGTATAGACTATACATGCATGTTTTATTTGTATATATATATATATAGTGTATTAATAATAATTGCCATACGAATAAATAAATAAATAAATAATAATTTTAATAAATATATAAAAAAAATAGAAATTAAATAATATAATTAAATATACTATTCGATATCAGTAAATAAGAACTGTACATTTCTTCGTTTTATTCCAAACATATTAATGACATCCTGAATGAAAGTATCCTTGTTTGCGTTAGGTTAAAATATTTGTAGTACCTATATTGTGTTTGTCATAGATTTACCACAAATTATCTGCGATAAATTATTTTACGTATAGGTTATACGGACTACAGAATATGACTTATCTATGATGTTAATATACGATAACAATGAGTATATTTTTATATTTATTTCATATCTTAAAAGTGATTTCAACAAATAATTTGCCTCGGTAATAAGGTAATATTGTGGTAATATTTTTTTCCAGGGGTGGGGGGAAGTGCCCTGTCATGCCCCCCCCCCCAATGGGCGCCCATGGTTGTTAGAATGTCTCCAATCAAACATTTGTTTTGTTAAATTGTATATCATTGTAATCAAATTTAATACATCCACTATAGAAACTTAATCAATGACAAGATACTATCTATAGGATCTATACTTCAAGCAACTTCTTCCTTTTTTTAAATTGAATCTAGTAAGGTAATAATAAAAATTCATAGCAAATGTTAAAAAATATCATACAAATAAGCGGTTCTCAAAGTGCGCGCCACGGTGCCTTAATGCACAGTAGTATCTTTACAAGTGTGCCGCACTGTGCAGTAATATGCAAGCTCATCTATCTCATTGATGTAATATGTATTAATAAATGTAATCCTAAATCTTAAGAGACTCAATAAATATGTATAAATTAAGTATAAATATAATTAAATAAACATTTTCATATTACCTGTTACAATTTTTGATGGTTTTTATTAATTTTTTTTCTTCTAATAATTAGAAAAAAGCTCCCTGAGAAAATCTTAATTCAAAAAGAGCGCTATAAGTCAAAAAAGTTTGGGAACCGCTGATATACATGATACTTAGTACACCTACCATTGAAATAATATATTAATACATTACTAATTATAAATAATAATCATAATTCATGTTACAAATTACAGTTACTTACTTCTAATTTAATTAATTAAAATAGAACTGTAAATAAAGAGTGAAATATTTTAAACTTTAAAAACATAAACTAAATTATAATCATCAGTAAAAAAAATCAAATGCATATCATTTTAAATTTGTTGACATTTATATATTAATTATCAATAAAAGTATTGATTTCAATAATACACGTTAATGGTAATTACTCAAAATGAAAAAAATAATACAATACAATTTTTTATTTTCATAAGCTACTACTCTTCTTGTTATGAATAAATACATTAAAAGCATGGTAAGGAACCAAATTTGACTAATAATTGCTAACTTATATGTTATAAGAGGCAATTTTAAATTTACAAATATGATTTTAAATTAATTATATTAGTAAATAATGAATAAATAAATCTCTTAACATTTTCAATTGTTAAATAAACTTAATTGATTAAAGAATACTATATTGAATAATTTAACATAAAAATTGAAGTACAATATAAACAAAATCTAACTGAATTTTAAAGCAAAGACAAAAATACACAAACACGAGAAGAAACTCAGCAAAATAATAAGATATATTTTATAACAATAATAATAAATTATTTACATGTTTAATACTGAACAAAATTATACAAATGGGTGTCTCATAACTATCTTAGTGTATACTGGTTATTAACTGCTCTTACAACATTGCCTAATCCTGGTTCAGGTGTTGACCGATTAGTAAAGTCTGTCTGCAAGTCTTTTGTTTTCGTTCTAATAGGAGCTAACATTGTCTTAAACTATAAAAATATAATTTTTAATAATAATTAGTTATGTTAAAACATTTATATCAAGATGTATATATACTTCTCTATATAGTTGAGGTGCTGTAGGTCGAAGTCCATGATCAATACTCTGAGGTATTGGGGCATTTGGATCACGAGTAATAACAATAAAATCAACACTGCTATTACTTGGAAACACGCCATATTTAATAGGAGTATTTACTATATAATCTCTGAGAGTTACATCACCAGGCCCACCATTCTCCAAAGGTATTAAATGTGTTTGAAAATGTTCAAGCATATCTTGTATACTAGTAAATGATAGATGTTGTACTCGACAGTGTCCTTGATCATTTAGTGTCATTCGCAAGTGCTAAGTAAAAAATTTATCATGTATTTTTACAATTTCTAATATATAAATGTGAAATGTATGTTGAAAGTTAATTGTATAGAAAAATTTATTATCATGTTATAGTTCACTCTACTGCAAAATATGTTCTAACAACAGCTAACGTACTAAAACTGCATTCTATAGCATCGGAAAAATTTTAATTTAATTATTCATATGTAGGTACAATTGAACTCTCATTTTATCTTTAGAATTAAGAAAAAAAAATTAATTTAACTAACCAAATTAAAAGAAAACAAAATAATTTTTATTATATATTTAAAAAAAACAAATTAAATTATTATTATTACGTTGTTAGAATCCATATTGCATTCATAATATCACTAATAGAGCGCTATAAGGCTTGATAGTTGGAATATTATATCTACATTTTAATAATACCTTTGGTTTTCCTTTAAAATTAAATGTCAACACATATTCACCCTTTCGGGTTTCAGATTGTCTGACTAGAAACATTCCATGTCCATTAGCGCCCAAGTGTGACACCAAATTAGTAGCATCAGATCGAGCTAACATACCATGAAACCATGGATAAAGGCGAAGAGATGCTGATATATCATTTTCTTTAACAAAAAAAAGTCAATAGTAAAATACATTACTTATACACAAATTAGTAATTTGTTACAACTATTATCATTCTAATTGATACTTACCAATATCATTATTTGCAATAATATCCAAATTATTGGTAGAATTCTGAGGTGAACTTAATGTTTCATTTGAATGTACAGCTGATGAATCTAACACACCATCAATACTGCCAATAATACTATATAAAAAAATTTTATAAATTTCAATCATTGCTTATAAATTATTAAGAAAACAAATATATTCATATCATAATTTATTATCACCTTATATCATCATGTAAACCATCACGTTTACGCATACAATATTTTACAGTTGCAAGCCACTGACGCATTTCTTCAGGACTTAAGGCGTCAATTATATATTCAACATTGTTTTCGTCCTAAATAAACATACACAAGAATGAATAATTTACAAGTAATTTAAAACAAATCAAATAATTAGTTATATATAACATTATATTATATAACACAGTAATACTTATAAATTATAATGCTTAGATAATTACTTTCAATACAAATGTATTAGCATATCGTTCAGGCATTTCAATTTCTTTGGTTTCTCTAGCATCTTGAATCAAAAAACAAAACACTCCATGTTTTGATTTCAAAGACTAAAATTTAAATACACACATAGTTAATAATTTTACAAATAATATTGATTACATAGTATCAGTAGCATACCAAAGTAGACTTTTTTGAGGCAATTGCCTCAAGATCAAAATGGGTGGGTGGTTGAATGGATTATAAACTCAGACTATGGATTTAGTGCAATAAAATTTTATTAATATTTATATTTTGAAGTAAAAAAAAAACTAAAATAGTAATTTGCCTCAGATCTATAAATTGTTCAGCTAACTACTGCATAGTATGTATATCAGTGTTTACCAACTGTCAGGACCAGATTTAGGGGGGGGAGGGCACAAGGCCCTAAAATTTAATTAATAAGAGGGTTCCACAAAACAAGTACCCTAAGCAGTAAGTTTCTTTGTGTTCTTTTTCTGTTCAAGATTTTACAAAAATTCTCTAGTAAGTCCATAGTGTCAATAAGTTTGGGAAAAACTACTATACTAATATAAATAAACACAAATAAATAATAAACATATTATGAGTGGCATGCCGAAATAGGATTTTTTGGAGACAATTCTCTTTAGACCAGTATTTGGGTATTGAGTAGTAGATTTAGTGCAATAAAGTTTTTAATAATAATATTTATACTATATTAAGAAAAAAAATTTAGATTAAAAATTTTGGGTGTATAGGAAGTTAGTCAAATAGTAATTTTCCTCAGGTCTGAAAATTGTTCAACATACTATTTCAGATTATTGTATATTTTAATAAATGATAAAGTAATACAGTAATGTCTTATAGAAATTATTTATATATATATTATATATGTTTTTTAACTAATTTTTTTATAATTAATACTTATTCATATATAAAGACTAATATTATACATTATACTAAGAATAAAAATTGAAAATTATACTATACCTTAGGAGGACAATAAAACTCTAGGGTGTAACCGTCTGTGTTCTTAACCAAAGCAAGTCTTGCTTTTTCCCATTTAGGTTCACCACCATCAAATGTTTCACCCAACCGATAGTTAACTATACCTTCCTTGCGACATTCTACAATAATTTTGGCTAACTTTTTCTTACATTTAATAGGTCTTTGAGACATTATAGATGCAGCATCAAGTTCTACCTCGTCAGAATGCTGTTTGTGGAATAATGGACGAAGAGCTCTAAATGACATTCGTCTACAAAAAAATCATGATAAGTAAATATTTGTAGAATATAAAATGTATGATAGGAGTACATGAGGTAATTCAAAAATTCTAACTTACCTAAAAAAAGGCTTTTTCTTGACAGTGATCATAGACTCTGTATCTGAATCACTGTTACCAGAATCATTGTCTGGCCAATTATATCTATCACACTCACGTTTAAAATGAGCTGCAAATACTTTAATGTAATGACCAAGTACTTCCTGTCGGGTTGATGGTTGAGATGAAAATGATGACACTAGCAGTTCAGCATTGGCCCTGGCTTGCTCATCACATAAATCAATCCAATTATTTGCATGATTCATGATTTACAACTTTAAAATTTCACTAATGGACACACACAACTATAGTATGGGATCGAAATAACAGTGTTTTCTGTTCATCACTAGGTAGTACACATTATTTCTTTTTAAGTTGTTAATAAACATAAACACGTGCTAATTTTAAAAGTAAAATACATGAGAGAAACCTTAGTAAAATATTATTTAAATATTTAATACTCGTCTAAAATTGATTTGTTAAAAGTCTATGCAAGTATATTCAAAATTAATTATGTAAATAAAGTATTGTGTTTTTCAAAATTTTAACATTTTTAAGGAGTGTAAACAACGTGAGTGTGTTTTGGTTATTATCGCTTATCTGATATGACTAATCAATGAAAAATAAGAAATATTGATAAACAGGGTCAATAAATTCAGTGTGTCCTAAAATTTTCCCGCTATTCGGGAATATTTTGAAATGATAGGTAGAATTACAATATAATTACTTCATATATTATATATATTTTATATTTAAATTCCATAACCCTAATGTATTAGGGTACTAACTAGAGATTAAATATATGAAATGCTAATGCTAAGTTATATGTATCTTATAAAGAGCTATTTCTTTAGGTAGGTAGTAAAAATTTGATATTCGAACAGAGACCAGATTAAATTAAAAATATATAAATAAACCAAGTTCAAATTATTTTTATTTTATTTTTACTTTTTATGATTTCACAATATCTAGAAAACACAACTATACCATGCTGAGATGAGAATACCATTACATTCCAAAAATATTATGTTTTTATAATTTCAATAAATAATTTATGAAAACTCTTGGTTAGAGTCTAGAGACCTATTATAGTACCTATTAAAGTTACTATTATTTTATTTTTATTTTTATTTAAAAATAGTATTAATCTTTTAATCTATATATGACTATCAATTAAAGTTATAAAATTAATTAATTAATGCGCTATTTTTAAATCTGATAGACTTGTCTTTACTACAACTTTTCTCTGCTTATTCTAATAATAATTTCATAATTATAAAATTAGGTTAGATATATAAATTATACATTATCAAAAATAGTAAACCATTTTTAAAGCTTTAAAAAAAAAAAAATGCAATAAAATAATAAGTTATTCCTGCAAATTGCAATCCTGTCAATAATCTGCAAATTCACGTAATTTTGAAAAATTTTGTTAAAATTTGAACACTAAATGCTTAAAAATATAAATTGCGCCTAATCATTCTAAATATTTTTTTTTAACTATAATAACAACTTATGTGGGATGACTGGGATGTTATATGAATAATTTTCAAGTTTTTTGACCGAATGAAAATCTTTTATCGATTATATTTATAGAAATAAAAATAAAAAAATTTAAACGTCATAACCATAAATAACTCAAAATATTTAAATTTATCATTTATATAAAATGATTATATAAACAATTGCTGAAAATTTCAAGTAGGTATATCTACGGTTATACGAATTTGAGTTACACAAAATAATTTGTCAAAAACCGTTTTTCCTTAATAATTAATTGTTTTTCCTGATTATTTTAAAAAATAATGAAAATTTAAAATTTTTATCCCTTTAAAGTACAAATTAGATCTAATTTCCTAACAGAAACCACTTTATAAGTTAAAAAGCGATACATTTTTTGGACTACTTATTGTTTATACATAGGAACACACTACACGTCATATTTTTATAAAATCATTATATTCATCACTACTTCAATCAAAATCTAATACATGAAGTAATGTAATGAACATCTGAAAATCGAATAACGACAACAACTAAAATTCATAGCTTATGCGATAGTTATCGTATTACAGCAGTACTCAAACTTTCTTGTTCGCGAAACCCTTATGTTCTTAAACAAATTTATGGAGCCTCTAAAATCAGGAATTTTTATTTGAAACAACAATAGTTCATAAAAAATTATATAAATCTTAAATGATTTGTTTTTTCATTATTTTTTTCTTTAAAATACGAATACATATGTATAAAATATTTAAATAGCACAGTTTGAGAACCGCTGTCGTATAATATACCACTATTGTGTTCAAATTGTTCGATATATTGATTTTTTGATCAACCCATTAAATGTGATATTGTAATAAACACCCATAGTACCTACAGTAATGGCAAGTTTTTTGATTTTTCCGAGAACCATCGATTTATTAAATTATCAACCCGATATATTTATTATTATGGATGACGGGAGATAACACATTATAGTACCGTTGTTTCATAGTTTGGGCGCAGAGTTCAAAAACTTTTTTAATTAAATAAAAACAAAATATTGAGATTTTTATAATGTTATATTTTAGGTACAATACTTTGTCAAATAAACTAATAGATTATAGATAGTTTTCTATACAATTTAACTCCTATTCGCTTTACAAAGAATATTGTACATCTTTCATGTCTTACTGACTATTAAAATACTGTTAGGATTTAATATACCTTTATACATATATATATATCGATGTACAATTTCAGAAGTACTAATTTTTAAAATTTTAGTTAAAAGATTAAATAAAAATCAAATACACTGTGCAAATCACCAAAAAAAGAACTAGAGGATTAGAACTACTATTTTACTGTAAGTACTCGGAATTCTTAATACCTATTATATTAAGTCATTTATAAACCAACACTAGAGATCAGATTCATAGAACACAATAATATTTTTAGGGATTAGTTCCAAACAATTCAATTTTATTTTTAGATACTATGTTAATAAATACTTGATAGTACTTAATAATTCTTGTATGTTTTACTACATGAGAGTTGTATAATATAAATTATATATAACCATATATATTATAAAATCAAATCTATGTTATTTAAATTTTTATTGTTTACTCGATAACAATGAAAATTCTAATAAAATAAATTTTAAATCCCTTGTTTTATTCTATTTATGTTCTTATGATATATCTATCACCCTCAGTGAACTGAAAATATGAAATCTAAAACTGGCTCGTTTGAATGAAAGACCATCAAATAAAAATAATGCATTAAAGCTTTGTAATCCAGTGAATTTTCAAATAATAAAAATATTCACATGTTATTAAAAAGTATATATTCACTGTGAGTATAAACAGCTACTCCAGAAAGATTGTTTTCAAATTTAAAAAGGTTAAAAACTTATTTAAAAAATCTGAAATACTATAAAAGAAATAAGTCATTGGAATCCATACATATATACTTAATTTTAAACAAAGAATTAATAAATAATTATGTACATGGACAGAATAAATGTATTGACTATATTTCATTATAGTCATTTTACTACGGTATGCATAATACATATACCTATCTCCTAAAAAAATCATTGACAAGTTGAAGAAAAAACTCAGAAAATCAGATATTGTTTTACATGAAAAAAAATCTTTGAATACATTATACAACATATATTTTGAAATATATATTTTTGAATGTATTCTCTCCCTCGTCTGTTAAAAATATCTGTGTTCATAAATGGCCTATACTTTATAAACACAATTTTTAATTTATAAAGACATTTTGTTATATTTTAAACTTTAAAAACACGTCCTAATTAAAATATTGAACTATTATATAAGCCATAATAAACTTATTAAACAATAAATATAATCAATCTAATATTAAGTGTTTAGTTGCTTACCTATATACAATTAAATACTTGTAAATTAATATAGTTATTAAATAGAGGTAGGCTCTAAATTATTTAATTAATTAATCAAAATTGATTACTTAAGTTATAAATAAACAATGTGTGGACTGTGTATAATAATATAGCCTTTGATGAGTACATCTGTATTGATTTTAGTTAGGTATAATATATATTAATAAATACATATTAAACACGTCGATATTAATCAATATATAAATATATGTTTATTGTGTAATGTATATATATAGGTAGTAGTTGGTAATATGCCGAAGTTGGTTGGTACCTTTGTTAATTATTATTACTTATTATATAATTGTATTTCTTCTCTGATCAATATACTTTGATGTACTTACCAATACCATTTAGTTTTCTACACATAACTGACATAACTACGAGTGATTCGCTTTTTTTTTTTTACTTGATAAACTTATATTTTTACTTATAATTTATAAATTGGAGTAATCTATAGTTATCCATATAGACTATAGCCAGAAATAATTGTTATTATTTTAGAAGAAGACAGTAATTTAAATTATAATACTCATCTTAAGGACCTATTGGCTATTAATATTATAACAATATTGATTATTAGTTATTTATTATACATAATAATAATAATAATAAATAATAATATACACTCCAAATTCCAAATATTATTTGATAATTATGATAATAAACACATAAATAGATATCACGTAAATAATTCATTATGTATTCAGTGTTATTTGTTTGTGTGAGTAGTGAATTAATAGGTATATTATGTTTGTGTAGGTACCAGATATTATGGTAAATTTTTGTAAACACATCCAGAAAATACAAGATTTAATGTAAATAGTAAGAGGGGATCTAATATAATATGTATCGTTACTCGTTAGGTATGTAGTTTGAGTAGTTCAGTCAGCAACTTTTTCGTACAAATTATGAAAATTTAAAATAAATAAATCATAACAAATTAAAAATAAGATTGCTAGGTTGGCACATTTTTTATTCTAGTTTAACTAAGAACTTTTTAACATTTTTTATTTTTATTATTAATTTACGTATACATTATAAAAATTTGATGTGGGTAAAAAATGTTGTAGACAAAAAGGTAAAAAATATAATTGTAGGTAACAACATTGTATTAAATATGTTTTTTTTATTCAGCTGGTCACACTGACAACTTGATCTTCTAATAATTTTACGTACCATTTAATTTATTATTTTATATAATATATATACTGCTACTACTGCATACAATTTAACTTTGTAGCCACTTGCCGCTGGCCTTGTTAAATACAATTTTTTTTTCTTTTAAATGTGTTCATATTAAAATAATTTTATATTATACAATACTTAAAATTAACTAACTGAATTGAAGAGTTTTGAGGTAATTTATTATTTTTGCATACAATGTATTTTAATTTAATTTAATTAAAAAATAATTATAAGTAGCTTAGTATCACGATTAAAAATAAACAAATTAATTTTGAAATGTAGTAGAGTGACTAGAATACTAATAAATATACCGGTTATTTATAGTATCATGCCATAAATTATATTATACATTTATACCTATGAAATATGAAATATTATAATTTATAACAGTTTAAGATAAATAGACCAAATAAATTCGATAAATCGAAAAATATATCACGAGGAAGATAACGATATATTCCTCCATGGTTAATAGTATACTATTTAATATTTATATAACTACTTAAATAATTACTAATAAAAAAAGGATATATATTTATAATTTAAAAATATATATACATTCATCAGAAAATAATATAGCTAGAGATTCAAAATTGGTGACGTCACTATTTATGATACCTACCTATATCTACCTCCAAGGCAATGACTCAATTATTATTATTTGTTAAGATGCTGTGTGAGAAAATTACTAAATAAATTATGCAATAAATACGATTTAGTTATTATGTAGGTACCTAATTGTATTAAAAATATTTCATTAAATTATCAAATTATCAAAGTAAAAGAATATTCAACCACTACTATAACACTGCAGCAAGTTTATGGTTTTTTTTTTTTTTAATATATTTTTTAGGTTGTACTTTTATATAATCATAATATGCTTTTATAGTAAACGTATTTACTACCTATCATGTAAATCATTTATTAATTAATAATTATTAGTTTTCAATTAGGTAATGCCTCTTAAAATAATCAAAATATCATATATACCTATAATACATCATAAATAAAAAGGAATATTTGGTAGATATTTGTACGAAAATATAAATTACTATACTTGTAATTATAATATTAATTTGTGGTTGCCTATATTTAAATTAAACGAAAATATTTTTACGTGTTCATAAATATATAAGTTCAAAAAAGTAGTAAATATTATGATAACAAATAATAAAAGTAATTTTTAGTTTTATATTTATAATTAATATACCAAATAGTAAATACTTGAATAAAATTCCTATAGGTACCTATTAATAAATGTATTTATTTATTTGTATTATATCAACATAAATTAGGTATCAGTTATTAGGTACCTAGTAGTTAGTAAATATACATACATAAAACTTACTATTTTTACTATATCCAATTTAAATAAAAAGTAAAAGAAACCTTTTTTTAGTTTATTTAGCTTTTATTAATTTATATTTATATTAAGAATATAAATATAAGTAGTTATAATATATCTATCGTCTATAACAAAATTAGGTACAAATAGGTATCTATCCTATCTCTTTGTAAAATTGAATTATATAAATAAATCATAATAAATCGTATACTTAAAGATGCCTGTATATAAATATAATGAAATTAGGTATATTTTCTCTATTATTCACATTACCTACTTATGTAATATAATTTAGGTATAATATATTTTTTTAAGTAATAAAAATGACTAATATTTATTTTAAATAAAATAACTTTTACTTATATGTAAATATTGAAAGACTTATTACATAATAATTGAATTTCAATTAAGTCAATTAAAATAAATCCCAAATTAGGTTATTGATCTTATTATTCGAGTACCTCTAATGACTAATATAAAAATTACTTAAAATTAATTACTTCGTACACAGCGATTTTTATAGCTATTTTATAATATATTATAAACATATTATTATATATAGTGATAAATGTCTTATAATCAAAATTCATAATATAAAAAAAATAGGTAGATACATGTTAGCATTGGTTTAAATATTCATAGAGTTTTATAATTTTTAAAGTAATCAATTAATTTAAATAATAATATAAATGTATAAACAAAGCAAATACGAATTAAATAATTTTTTTTATGTTATCATGATAATTAGATATACGTTTAGTCACCATTTATTGTTAAAATTAAGTACATCGCATATTTGGGGCCAACATTGAACAAAGAGAGCAGCAAGCCAGCAACTATTTTCTTCTGATAATATTTTATATACATATATCAAGTAGATACCTATTATTTTTTATGTAAGGAAATTATTCCGCAGGAATAAATAATTTCATAAACATCTCTAAGAAATTTATTGAATCTTATAACGGTCACACTGTTTGCATGATCTTAGGTATTGGGGTAGTATATTTCATTATTTGGTTAATCGATGTTGTTACATTTTGTCAAATAAATCGATAATATTATTATTTTTACTTTTGCAAGTTTTTAATTTTAATATTTTATAATAAAAATTTATCAAATTAGTATAAACCATAACATTTATTTCAATTTTATATTTCGTATGAACATTTTTAAACTTAAATATTTAATAATTTTACTGGAGCTGAAGTAAACTAAACGTAATAATTAACTAATTTAATGAACAATTTATTATCGTAAAATGTAGGATACATCATAGTGATTGTTTATTATCGATATTTTACGTAATTCGATTGTCTACTGTCTAATGCGGAGAGCCAGTTGTAGGCTGTAGGCCTGAACAGTGTTACTGTTTTGCTCTACCATTTTCTAACTTTCATTTTTATTTTATTTTTTAAATGTCTTTGCCAATTTTAGTGCATTACTATTTATTTTAAACAAATCTAAAAATGCCATCTTAATTATCTAAAATAGTTACCGAGTATAATTTAAATTTAATGTTCAATTCACTGTGAGTAACATTTTTACAACTAGTTTCATGAAATTATTAATCTTATTATTATATACCAAATTATTTATACATTTTTTTTAAATATATTTTTATATAATATATATATATGTGTATATATATATAGTAAAATGTATAAGTTAATGACAAATAATTATTTTTGTTTATAATCATATTGCCTATCTAATTGTTTCACGCTTTACTAAATTGCATTTTATAATATTTTAGTCAGAAAAGTTAAAAATGAATACTTTTTATTAATATTTAAATATAATATATATGTTGATATTATTTTAGTTGATTGTTTATTAATTACTATAACTACCCGATTAATAAAATAATATTTTTAATATTAACTAAAAATTATTTTAAAAGTTAAATAATGCGGCAATATTTGGATACTTTATTATATTTTAGTTATTTTGATAAAAAAGGTATTTTAGTTAAATTTTAAATTCACATTGTACAAAGTTAAATATTTTAATTATTAAAAGAACAATTGTGATAAACTTATAATTAACAATTGAATTGTTGACTTATTTAACTATTATTTTAAGTATTTTTGAGACTTGAGTGTTTCAATCTTTAGCCTATTAGCTATTATTATTAATTAAATAATTAATTTTTTTTTTAGTTTTAAAATGACTGAAACAGATTTGAAAAAAATTCCATTTTTTAAATTATTAAATCTTGAAGCTGTTACTCCAGTGAATGATTCATCCAAGGTAATTACGATTTTTTTTTATCTTTCTTTAAGTAGATAATTCATAGTATTTTAAGTGTTATTATTCTGTAGAAGAAACTATGAGTTAGCATATTAAAGATTAATAAATTATGTTGAGAAAATTTATTTATGAACCCACTTACTTTTATAATAAACATCAAAATGTAATAAATGAAATTATTATACATTTTGCATAATTAATTTAGAATTTGTGCACATTTATTGCATTTATAAAATTTTACTAGTATTTAATCATTTAATCATAATTAAATAAACAGAATATATTAGTTGATCTATCTTCTTACTGGTACCTATCACTTGTTTTTAAAAATAAAATTTAATCTCTTGATTAAAATGTATACTTAATTTAATTATCAAATTATAATCTTCTATTCTTTTATGAAAACAATTGTTTAGGGTATTTTCAGTTATATGACTGCATTAAGGTTTGATCAATTAGAAATATCATTAGTGACATACTTATTTCTTAACTAGATCACTAATGTTTGTGTAAATACATAATTTTATAGAATGCAGGCTCTGGTTTAAAGTGAGCACATACATAAAATAAAAGTATTTTTATATTTTTTTTTGTATATATAGTTTTTTAAATAAGTAATAGTATTTACATAGTTCTTATTTTTATATTATCTATTCAAAGACGTATTGACAATAATTGTTTTCTGAGTGAAATATGTTTAATTTGTCATAAAATATATTAGAAATAAATACAATAAAATAGGTAAAAGATTTTTATACACTGTACAATCTATTGTGCTTGTTGCATGAAAATGTTGAATAAAAACTTATTGTTAAATATTCCATGTTTCTTAATACATATTTTGGCAAAAATAACATTAACCTATATTTACATATTTAAACTTTTTTTTTTTCATCCATGTTTAAAATTCATGTCCTAGTAATAACCAATGTTTATTAATTTGTTTAGAAAAAATAATATATTGATTATTTTGCTTTTATTTATTATCAATGCTTTTCATCATTAATATATTATATATTTATTTATCACAATTAATTCTTTACTGATTTTATGAAAAATAAATCAATTTATTAAAGTTTTTTAAATTTTAAACAGTTCAATAATTTTAATTTTATTTTCTGGATCTGAATTTTTCATAACTTTGATTTACAAATAAACATTGAATAAATATATTACTATTTATAAAATGTTCAAGTTTTGGTAAATTGTGAAATAGAGTACCTAGTTGGGATGGCCTTTAAAACCATAATGTCACACAATCAATCCTATCATAACCTATCAACTGTTCGTGTTTTTCAATCTTGGTCTTCTATTCAGTTATTCTATACCTATTTTAAATAAAGTCTTTAAATTTTTTTCCATAATTATGTGAAAAATGGGTTGGGACTTTGGCCATTTGTGTTTAGATCATTGTAATCTTCAACTCTTGACTATGTCTTATATGGTTAGTTTCTAGAAGAGTCCCTTTAACTTAATATTTTTGTTTCAAAAACTATCAGCTTACATTCCTCAATTTCCTCATCTCCATGTCATAACTAATTACTAGATGTATCTGATAATATATAATTGTTTCTTAATTTCTTTCAGTATGGACTGTTATGTATTATTATCTTTATGTCTATAGAAGCATTTGTTTCCAGAAAAAAATAAGTTATTTCTTAAACAACTTTATTTTTTTTTTATCCATATCAAATCTAGGGATGAAATTATTTCCATACTGTCTTATCTTTCAGTGACCATTTATAACGCTATGCTTTCATTTACCTCTAGACCTAAATTTTATAGTTTATAATTATTGAACTATTGGTTCAAAATTTATTTATTAGCACTTTTGGAATATAAAATTTGTTGCCTATTGTTAAAAAAAAAAAATTGTTATAGATAAAATTCTAAGGTATATTGACTATACATTCTTTAATATCTAAACATAATTATAGTAAACTCTTGTTAATCCGGTTTTGCATTAATGTAATACATTCAATAATTTGTCTATATTTTTGGCATAAATGACTACCAGAAAAAAAGCATCATTCCAAATATAAACAAAAAAAAAAAATGATATTTTTTTAGACCTGAGATTATTTTAATACAGTTATAAGCTAGTATGTATGTATTATTTATATGTTTTATAAAATAAATTAAGATTTTTCTATAAATAAAAAATGCTTTTTTATGTGAACCTCCAATAATAGAATCTATATTGCTCTAGTATCTACTGGATTACAAGAGTCTACTGTATTTATAATAATTTATTTTATAAATTTTTAAATGTAATAACAATTATTTTCTGGAATATACATATTATATTTAGTTTATTAATGTGTTTATATACCCTTACATATTTTTTTTCAGATTTACAAAAATCACTTATTAGTTTTACCAGGCCATAAAACCGATCTCATGTACAAAAACAACAGTATAAAAACTGGATATGAAAATTTTTGTATTAAAAAAGGCACTTTAAAATTGTTTCCATTTAAAGATTTTGATTTTATTGGTAAACATGTTGTTTGTCAAAAATGTTGTCAAAAGTTTGCTTCAAAATTGTCTTATAAAGCACATGTTGGAACTGGTATTTGTGTTAGAACTTATAATGGACCAAATCTTATCTATCTTAAATACAAAAATAGAAATTATAGGCAAGTTCGGAAAAAAAATAAAAGAAAGTTTGAAGAAGACTTTCATGGTCATGATATAAAAAAAAATTTATTAAATCCTGAAATGTTGAATACCTTACAGACTCGTAATAAATGCTATTCTGACATAACACATCAACGAAATAAAGTTAAAGAAAAATCAATTAATGATTCCGATAAAAATAATGATGAGCCCTCTGTGAAAAAACCAAGAGGAAGACCTAGAAAGAACATTGTTAATGATGATAATGAGCTTAAAAAACGAGGCAGACCAAAGAAGTTTGATGCAGCCGCAGTTGATAGCTCAAGCCAAAATGATAACAGCTCAAGTAGTAACATGGAAATGGATGAGTCTGAAGAACCAAAAAAATATAGTTATTGTAGGGCTGATGATGCATTCAATAATAATATTAATGATCATGGCAAATTAAAATCATTGTCTTTGAAAATGAAAATTCTATCAAAAAAATTCTGGAAAATTTTTAAAAATGAGTGTAAACCGAAAGATGTAGATATTAATGAATATCAATATCCTACTAAACACAAAACCCAGTGTAATGAAGAAAAAAAAGGTGATTTACAGGCTGAAGAAAAAGAAATTTTTCTTAAAATTGAAGAACTAGAAAATGATATTAAGTTACTTTCTAAACAGTTTCAGGGTAAGAATGAATATTCAAGTAATGATGAATTAAAATTAATGCTGACAAAAATTAGTGATATGCGTAATGAAATTAAACAATGTAAACTGAAGAAGACTGATGTGAAAGAATCAATACCAGATGAAGGCAAAGAAAATATTCAACATACTCTTAAAAAGAAAGAAAATGAAGAAACTGATATTGAAATGGATAGTATAGATTTTGATAAAAATGAAAAATGTGTAGGATTATGGTTAACTAATAGTAATACTGTTTCGTCCACTAAAACCATAAAAATGAATGATGGTTGTAAATCCATTAATTGTACAAATGTAGATAATTTAAAAAAAGAATCCACAAGTCAGGACAGTTTTGGAGATAATTTAAAAACATTAAATGTAGATAAAACTCCAAATATTACCAGTTCAGTTAACCATTTAAATGATCTTGGTATAAATTATATCTATAACCCAATATTGAACTGTAGAAATTGTAGTAAAAATTTCACTTCTATCGCTGAATGGAAACTACATCGTTCTGAACATTTAGTTAAGTTAAATAAAAGTTTTTTATGTAAGATTTGTGGACTCAAATTCAAAATGTATAAAAATTTTACAAAACACGTTAATATTCATAAAAAAACAGAACAAAAAAAATTGTATTATGATAAAAAAAATGTCAAAAACTTAATATGTAAAATATGTAATAGACAGTATAATTACCTTAGATCATATTATGCCCACATTAAAACCCATATTGATGAATAATCTTTTTTTTTTTTTTTTAATTTCCTATATATACATTTTTTATTGTATAGTATATTTTCTTAAACCACTATAGTTGTTTACCATATTTAAATTGAATTATTTTTGTATTTTATGGTTTAATTAAAATATTCTTTGTATTTAAATTACTATGAGTTTTGGTATCTTTTAAAAATAAAATATTTTTTTATAATATTTGAATTATATTATGTATATTTTAATTATAGTTAATTTAGTTTAAAAAATTAATAAAAGTAAAAACAATGATAAAGTATATAAATTGTTGGTAATATTTAACTTTTTTAGTCTAAGATATCGAAACCATTATGTTTATTTTGTTTATTATGTAGGTACAGTGGTGTGCTGAAGTAGACTTTTTTGAGGCAATTGCCTCAAAACCAAAATTAGTAGATTGGTTGATGATTACCGAGCAATGGATATAGTATGACAAAAAGGTTTTAATAATAATATTTATACTATCATGTAAAAACAAAAAAATTGATAACAAATTTTCACAATGAGCAGTTCTATAGTTTTTTAATTAAATGATCAGTTAGTGATGGTCGACCTCTTGACACTGAATAACTGCAGCTGTTCCATCTAATGGTCAACTATATCTATATGTTGTAGTGAAAAAATATATTTATATTATACCTAGAAATGCTTTATATTTACTACAATATATATATATATATACATAAATATTCAATTAATTATACTAAACACTTTTTGGATAGCTGAGTGATTTGAAATTCTCAACTTTGAAAATAGGAAATTTAATTTATTTATACATTTTTTTATTATTATTATTCTAAATTGATGTGGAAAATGTATTTACTATAGACATAATTTATTTTCCAAACATTATCTGTTTTTTAAGTCATTTTAGAGATCACTTTATTATAAACTCTGATTGATACCTATGATTAATAGCTCTATACACCATTTATATGAATTAATATCCTATTTCTGCATTCTGACTAGAATTAGCAGAATTTACCTATTTTATTTTTTAAATTTGTGAAATTGTATAACACATTTAAATAGGTAGGTACATTATGTATAGAGTGAATGTGAAATTTTTACTATATAATTGTATGGACAAAATGTATTAAATAAATTAAGAGATCACAAAATATATTTTTCATGCCAATTTGAAAAGGAGGTACTTAAACACCTAATATTTTTTTAGAAGTGTTAAAATATATTTATTTCCTCAAATCCACCAATAAATGAAAAAAGTGTCAATAATTTTAACAACATTAAAGTTTTATTAAATTGAATGTAAAATATTAAAATTTATTGCTATCTATTAATATGCATTGTACTTATAATCACTGTATTACAATTAATACAACATTATGATAGAATTAGAGTATTATTATTTTTTGTTTACACCAAAATCAACGTTAATAATATTGCATAAGTTAATATACCTATACGACTACTAGCTTTACCTACTTAATTGGTAAGTTATAAGAATTATATAGTTTTACTTACAATCTAAAAATAATATTATTAAATTAGTTTGGAATTAAGGAATTGATTAAAATTATTTTTGAAACTAATCAATTACATAAATGTGTATTTGTGTATAATAATTTATAAATTATCGTGAAATTTATTTCATAGGCCCAACATTTTTCTATAACAATAAGAACAAAAATAGTTTTGACCTAGATACAAATTGAAATGGTTTGAGCTAGATATTCAATAATAAAAAATAAAGATCAAGGACAAGAAGGGAAAACAAAGCTGCATAGTTCGTATAAAATTTATATTAAACAATGGAGGGGGTGTGTGTTGTCTTTTTCAGAAACAGAAATGTTAGACGGACTTTAAATATTGTATGTATTACTGTATATATAAATGTATAATATAAGCATTAAACAATGTGATAACTAATAACTGATAACAACTGTTATTGTTTTGTTCCTGTAATTCTAATAAATAATGACTATTGTCTATTGTAAATTGTAATGTAAATACATTTCTTTATTCCTGAGCTGCGTAGTGTAGTAGTAACTACTAACTAGTAGACAGTAGTAGTGTGTGGCCTTTTTGACAATGAATAAAATGCGAACGATTTTCATTTTGGATGCAGGGGCTTTGTTTACCCTTCAGATATTTCAATTCTTCAGTCTGGATTATTATATAATGATTGTATTCCAGAATACTTATTATTCCAGATATCCAAACATTCTGTTCCTGATGCTCAACATAGTATTAATATTATTGTTCTACCACACTTTCCTCAACTGTTACAGAGAATATAAATATGAACGCAGTAAACAGACAGGAAATCTAGTCAAATGCAAAGCTAAATATCCTGTATACTTAAACTGCATCACCTGGGCCACATATGTGACCGTATTGTTTAGTAAGATCATGATGATTTTTTCCAACAATGTCATCTCGTTGGTTTCCAATGACGATTTCATGGGACCACAAATGCTCAAGGTAAAGTATTTAATGCCTATTGCACCATTGTAATATGTTATCCATGATCACCTACCTTTAATAATTTTTAAAATTTTATTTTTTCAGTTACTTATAGGTGTTTCTGGTATTGTATTTTATTTGTTAATCAGTGCTGAATGTTTTGGCCGGCAAATAGATCGTGATAAATGGCCAACAAATGCATGTATTATTGAGATTTTTGATTCTGTTGAAATGTTATCGATAGTCATAGCATCAAATGTTAATATTGGATACATAGAATATTTGATCTATGCTACTGCTTTTTTAAACTTTACGTTACCAGTATGGGTACTGTATGATGTTTCTCAACCAGACATTGATACCAAGCCAATGGGACTTCCTCAACCAGTATGTTATAATTTTATGCATTTAATGTTAGTTCAAATGCCTTTTTTGGGCATACGGTTGTATATGTGGATTGTGTTCAATCAAAACGCCTCAGTGTTCATTATGAAAAATCTTTTACACTTGCTATTCTTTTTGCATTCAATGTATCCATACATAAAAGAAATTTCTAAGAAAAACCAATATAGTCCTGAAACTTGTAACAATGAAAATACACCAGAAATTCTTTTGACTAATTGTAAGCCTGATGAACCTATAGCATTGCTCTAAATGATAATGTACTAAAGATGTGAATATGACCTACTCAGAAACAAACAAAAAAAATAATAATAATTAAACTTAAGTTATTGGTAACTTTTTAGTTATCACAAAAATGTCAAAACCATTTATGGTAATATTAATTATATTATTTTAATTTCTTAGCTTTTTAATGTATAAATTA
Organism: Melanaphis sacchari; assembly: GCF_002803265.2. NCBI lineage: Eukaryota > Metazoa > Arthropoda > Insecta > Hemiptera > Aphididae > Melanaphis > Melanaphis sacchari. Next base: position 141,018 of record NW_020271096.1, on the reverse strand, counting down.
AATTTTTAAAAGATTAAGTATGTGTTCAAAAATTGATTCTCAAAAATTATGCCAAATTTAATTAAGACTGATATTAAATTTTATTTTCCTATATAGTATAGTTTATTAAGGGTATTTGTTACCAATATGGTAATTTATATTTTTATTTAAAACTTCCTAACATATAATTTTGATTTTAACTGAGATGGAATTTGATGTGTTCATTTTTTTTTTTTTTTTAAGTAAAATATGTATTAGTTATAAGTTATTACTTATAAATGAAATTATATATCATTTTTAGAGTATTAAAGAAGTTTTTTTACATTTTATTGTAACTGTTTTCATTAACTTAAACAGCATTTTTTACTTAATAATAATATATTTTAATTATAAACTAAAACATATTTAAATAAAAAATATTTTATATTTAGTGTTTATAAGATGGTTTAAATTTAATATGTATACAAACTACTCAACCATAAAGACTTGTATTATTGTTATATCTTACATAATACTATTAAACAAATGTATATCAAAAAATTCTTTTAAAACTTATTTTTGAGTATTTCTCTAGATTATTATCATAAAAAATAAGTAATGGTAAATGAATATTGTGATTTACTTACATTGTAATTATGGTATTAAATAATTACTTTATGTTTAATATTGCAAATATGTTTATAAAGAAAGCTGCAACAAAAGTTTAGATCAACACGTTAAATTATTTGGTTCAATAACAAATTGGTATGCATTGAGTTATTAATTATACATAAATGAATTATAAATATAAATCTTTAATCTTCATTGGTGTATCTTAAATTTGCATATCACACTAACAATAATTATTTTGATTTTTTGTAGATATAACTTTACTTAAATGATTAATCTTGGAATAATACAGCTGATATGGCCATTAGTTAATGAATATTAAGATTGAAAGCTTACATAAATTATTTACGATTTTTTTATTTTTGGAATTTGATAATATTTATGTTTGACTAGAAGTGTGATCCTAATAGCAGATTTGTTATGAAATACAGTATATGTTTCTTGTCAGTGAACTATTAACTGTTGGTATAGTAACCATTATTGTGAATAATTAGTAAATACTATGTAGTAGTAAACTACATTGTGTGTTCAATAACACAAATTATGCCTAGACTTTTTATTTGATCAATAGTATTATTATCAATATAAATTGTTTTTTCTGACAAAAATTAACCTAAATTTACAACACATATTTAGATAATACCATTAATATTATAATAAAATTAATTATATTTCATTCTACCTTAACAATAGATATTTGGTTTTGTTTTATTATATTTTCTGGGTAAACAAGTTTTTTGTTTGCAATATTTAAAGAAAAAAGAACTATGTCTATAGTTACCTTTGAGAAACCTGTGCCCAAAGTAGCAGAGTCTGATTGGTATTATAAAATAACTGAATTAAAAGAATCTTGTGACCAACACAGACATTATACGTTTGTATTGGGAAATGAATCGCAAAAACTTAGGAATGATACAGATGTCACTACTTATTGGGGTACACATAATACCAATTCTAAGATCTTTGACAGGTAAGTATGGTTATTTTCTTTAACTGTATGTAATGAAATAGACAAATAACTTTCATATTTTCAGACGCCTAGAAATAACACGCTGGAAATATTTAATTGAATTATGTTATAAAAACTTGCAAAAAGAAATAAAAGACTTGAAAATTGAAAAAGAAAAAACTGAAAAATTTATTGAATTTCTTGACTTGAACTTTACTGTTACAAATCATTGTTTGAGTATAAGAGATGAAAGGGGTGTTACAGATTTGTGCCATGATATTGCATCTATTGAATTAAAAAATGTATGTGTTTTATAGTTATACTGCTGAATTATAATTACCTACTAAAATGAATGTGTAATTTATTATATTAAGAGTTTGTTTAGGAACAAAACACTTTGGAAAAGCTTAAAAATGTGTTAGTTGAAGTATGCCAAAATGCATGGGAAATGATAAATAAGTTGGAAGAGTTGGAAATTTATGTTGCTGAAGACTTAAAAAAAAAAAATAACACTATAAATATAGATAGCAAGTTATTAGAAATGACAAATGATTCAAATAATATTTCGCTCAAACCAGATTCACTAAGAGTTCTAAAAGAGTAAGTTTTTAAAAGTAACATGATGTTAAATACCTAGGAATTTAGTTTAAATATATTTCATCATGTTGTAGCTTAATAGTCTTTATATTTTTTTCTTTTTTCATTATCTTTTGTTTTTAAATGTATTGTTTTAAAAGTGACTAACAAATAACGGTTATAGTTAATAATCAATTAATTAAAAATCTACAATATTGGGTATTAATAAATTACAAATTATTTTTCTATAAATTATAACAAAACTTTAGCTAGGTATAATATGAGGGTACAATTATTGTGTGTGAAATGAGTTAATTTTCAAATATTTTCTGTTTTATAATTTAACAAAAAAAAGTTAATTAATAATTTGCAAAACATGTTGTTCTTATCATTTGATTGTGATAAAAATGTGTTTTAATTTTAAAGTTATTATTTTTTTATACTTTTAACATTTTTTTATTATTCTTGTAGTCATTAATAGTTTATTGTAGATATTATTGTATTAATGGTTTCTAGTTTCTAATATATATATATATATATTTATATATATATGTGTGTTATTAATAAATTAATATGTTAACAAATTACAGTGGGTTATAGGTAGGTAAACATTTTTAATAGATGGTGTATCTAACTCTTGTTAATATATTTTTTTAATTAAAAACAAAACTACCTAGTTAAAATAAAATTGTAACTTTATCAATGCCCAGTATTCATTATGAGTACCTAATTAATTTATTATAAATTATAATACATTTTACTTCAAATTATATAATTATAGTTTCAATACATATGAAAAATGGCTTCAACAATGCAATGATGTAAAACAAAGAATTGAAAATGATATAATTAGTTCAAAAAAATTGCGCGAAACTATGTTTGTACCTCAAAATAAAACAATAAATGATCTGTTAGCTCAAAATGACAAAGTAAATTATAGTCTCAGAAGACGAATTTATGATACAGAAAGGATTAAAAGTGAATTAGAATGGCAAAAATGGAATGTAAGGCAATTAGTATACCTAATGTAAGATTATTTAGATACTTACCTAATATAAAAATTATTTAAAGATGTTAACAGACAAGGATACATTTTTGAAAGAAATTGAAAATTTAGAAAACGCTTTGTACAGAAAACTGAATCCTAAAATGTTAGTTGAGACACGGTGCGAAGAAAGATTGTATAGAGCTGGTATTGAACTATGCCTTGATAAAACTACTATTGGATTGCATAAAGAACATTTTCAACTCAATAATACCACTAAAATGTTGAATGATAAGCTAAATCAAGCAAAGTAAAATACATTTGGATAATGCTAATATATAGTAAATTATTAAATGCCATATATTTGATAATATATTTAACTTTATAGGGCTATGCATAATGTTCTTATTGAACAAATAAATGTGCTTGATGAGCAATTAAAAAATAAGACTCATGCATTAAATGTTGACCAGAAATGTCTACAGTATAGAGTACAATTGGACAACCGGAATTGTAGCTAATCGTCTAATCAATTTTTTTTTTTTGCTAACAGGATAAAATATTATTGACATTTTAGACCTTGAGAAAATCACAAAAAAAAAAAAAATGATAAAATATTATCAGAGCACATATTTTTGGACAATTTCATTTTTGGGTAAACTCACAACTGTTTTTTTTTTCTAGTTGCATCTACCACACAATTTTTATTAATTATTATGTTTAAAATCAAAATATTCTTAGAATAGTTTATAGTACATAATTTAGCATTATCTTTAACCTATAGACTATAAGTAATATAAAAAAATACAAATTAATTTGTAACTTTACTTATGTTTATTAATTTAAACTGAATATAATTTTCTGTTTTGAAATTTATTTGGAAATAAATTATATAATATTATACAATTAAGATTTAGGTACAACAATTCTTGTATATTTACTCATTTGCTTGAATAATTATGATCTAATTCTTAAACAATTAATAGTGTTGTTATCTTGAAGTTTGGTAATATCAGTTCACTCTTATAGATAAAAATACAAAATTGTTTCTACTGAACTCAGTTAACTTATATTTTTCATTATGTATATATTTTGTGTTTTGCTATGATTACAACAGCCGGTATAACATAATCTTAATATTATGTGTTTTAGGAAAATAATATACTCACAGATATATAAAAATATTTTTATATATTTGTTATTATAAGTACCTTATGGCATATGGCTTATAGTATGGCATGAGTCATGACCGTATGGAGAGGACTAAGGATGTCATTATACCCTTTGACTTATTTTTGTTTGTCGAGTATTGCTTTATCTTGATTAATTATTAAAATCAAAATTAATTTTTATATATTTTTTTTCCGTGATTTTTAAATTCTCATATAAATTAAGTTTATTGATAACACTAAAATACATGGTAAGTAATGAAATCATATTTTACCGTTATCGCGATTTGATTTATGCCAAGATGTTACTAATAAATAATAATTAATAACGTACATAAATACATAATATATAAATTTTCTTACATAGTATGATGAATGATGTAATATTATAATTAATTAGCACTCTCGGTTTGAATTCAAAAATATATAATTTTCAGTGTTATTTCAATATGCATTGTATGAAAAAAGTCAAAAATTCATATCCCTCCTCTTTCAAAAAATTTAAACATTCCAGTGTGCCAATATTTTATAAATATAATAAAAGTATTGCTCTTGCATTTCTAATTTTATTTAATTATAAATGTTTACATGTACTATGTATGTACATTAACTCATTTATATATTATTATATATGAGTCGCTTGCACTATATAGGTAAGCTATGTATAATCATTGATAATTGATAATTATTTTTAAGTAAATTCAAGAATTTATTTTCAAAGTAATACTTTCTAAAAATGTGTTTAAATTGTGCAGAAGTCTTTCTTTGCCACTTCCCCCATATAATTACCAATCGCGACAGATATTGAAAATAGTTTCGATATTTAATACATAAAACAGTGGTTTTCAACCTTTTTAACAATGTAGCACACTTCTTCTACAATTTTTTTGCGGTACACCAATTCATATAATACGTGAAGCATATGTTAAAATACATACATATATATATATACAAGATTAACTCAATCAATAGATTTATCGCGGCACACTTCAAAGGCGCTCGCGGCACACCAGTGTGCCGCGACACACCGGTTGAAAATTACTGACATAAAATAATAAATACCATAGTATACTGAGCTCATATATTGCTCAATAAGTTGAACATTTTTATTTTTTATGATCGCATACTCTCAAAAATATACTTTGTTGACCCCTTAATTGTTGATATAAAATACTAAAATCACCGGTTACACCTCTGGTTATTAAAATTCTTATTCATACTATAGAACACAATAATCATATTGGTTTATAAACACTTAAAATACTTTTTTTTTTTTTTTTGCATGAGACTTTATTTTACTAAAATATAATTACAATCTACACACATTAAATACAATAAGTAATTTTGGTTGAGATTAATATGTACATACATAGTGAGACTATATAACAGACTGGAAGAGTAATCAGTAGTGCCACTCGACAGACTAAATTAAAAGATCTCAAGACGGAGCACTTGCCCCACCTAGAATTTTAAATTTGTTACTTAATTTTAATAATTTAATGTACTAATGACGAAACATAATAATATGTACTATATGTCTATATGTAAAATATATAAGAAAATTTTCATTAATTTTTTTAAATTAATTTTACCTCCCCCCTAGAAAAATGTCTAGGCCGTCTGGGGTCGTCCATATCTCTAGGTCAGGTTTTTCTAAGACGTCTCTGGGGGTTATCGGGGATTGAGAAAGAAGATATGCGTTTTATTAGTGAAAATACTTAAAATAAATTATTGGTTAAGTATTAATTAAAAGTGTTGTAGTCTTTCGACCTATATATATATATATATATAACCATAATATTATCATGGCTAAATAAAAATTATTTTTAGTATAGTTTTATATGTGGCTAAATAAATATAAATACACATACCTACACACACACACACACACACACACACACACACACACACACACACACA
>NW_020271096.1:28101-134821 GCF_002803265.2 Melanaphis sacchari | reverse complement strand
ACACACACACACACACACACACACACACACACACACACACACACACATATATATATATATATATACACTTTATAAATTTTTTATTTATACATAGGTATATTACATACATATTATGTATCATTATTAACTAAATACTTTTAGTAATACTACGCAATACGCATTGAAAAATAAGTATAAAACGTTTTCGTTGCCTGAACAGTATCCAAAAAAAATTAAGCTGAGGTCGAATTTTTCAGCTAAAATCACTCTCCATAAATCGCTATTGAATCAAATATTTAAAAAACACATTATAATAATTATTATTTATTATAAAACAACATTTTTATCAAGGCGTTTGGCGTAGGCAAAATGGACTTTTAATAAAATTATTATATGCCATCAATTCGACTAGATGAAAAATAATATAATGATGTGCAAATCGTAAAATTGAGTTCTAAGGGAAAACGCTTGTTGATAAGCCTAAGGTCGTCTTTAAAATTTTCTCAGGAGGCGGGGCTAACAATTGTTTTCGTCGTATTAATTTATAAATTATTTTTTCTATGATTTTTATCATTGATTAGAATATTGTATATTTAATCAATGTTTTTAGATTAAGTACTTATATTTATTACATTTATTGTATATATATAATACATATATTAATAAACTAAAAGAAAACAACTAAAATAATTTTAAATTCATTTAGCCCATATATAATATTATATTACTTAACGTATGTATGTAAAGTTAACACGATGCCCTGCAAATAAGTGAGTACGCTTAAACGCTGTTGGTTTTTACTGGTTGTAATCTTGTGACTTGTCAAACATAATTTTATAAATTTATTATATTGATTTATGATTATTATTACTATATACATATATTATGATATGATTTATGGCTTATGAATTAAGACCATTGACCTGAAACACTAATTAGTGAAAATTGTATGAAAAAATAGCATAATAAGCCACTGCGCTGTCCTTATACTTGACAGTTGCCACCCTCCCTCGTGAATGTATTTGGAAAAGACCTGTAATAATAATTATTATTTATAAGCTAGAACTTTCTTGTGGTTTCGTCAGTTTCTACATGAATAAAATTAGAATTTAAGCATAAGTTAAGTTATTTAGTAGGTATATAAATTCATAATATTTTGAGTTCAATTGATAAATAGAAATTAGAGATTCATAATTGAATAGATGAATTGAAAATTTTATTTTTGAAAATGATTTAAATGAGATTTTTACATTATTTTCATGCGCTACAAATACAGAATTGTTGAAACAATTATTTGAAATAGTATATAATGCGTATAGATTATTTTTTAAATTATTTTCATAAATATTTTATACAGCTCTATACAATTATCATGGATTGAAAAATAATATTTAAATATTTTAATGATGTTTTACTTTTTACCGGATAAAATATTGATGACACAACAACCAACTAATGTTTATCACACCAACTGCATTTAAGTTGTTAGTCATAAGTCTGAATAAAGTGGAAAAGAAATCTGTATCGTTATAAGTTATAAGTTTTATTCGTGTAAGAATTTATGTACTATAGCAGCGGTTCCCAAACTGCGAGGCGCGGCTCCCTTGGGAGACGCAAGAACTTAACAGGGGAAGCGCGATATAAACATTGATATTGTAGTATTGTACACATTCACTATAAGTTTTAGGTATATATAAAATAATATAGAACTATATACTAATAACGATTTTTGTTTTATTCACTCGAGAGAGGCGCAATTGAATTATTTTTATTTTTGGTGATGCGTGAACCAAAAAAGTTTGAGCACCGCTGTAGTATAGTGTACAGCACTTTACAAATGTATTTTTTCATGCTAAAACGTATACATAGTCGAGACGACTAAAATGGATGATTTTTACTTGCTATATCTCGCATGAGAATTTATACATTTTCCTATTTTCTCAGGGGTGTTGCGGCTTAATGCTTAATTATGGCGAACAAGTCCCATGCAGACGTTTTTATCGCTTTATACGTTGTCTTTGCATATATATATATATATATATATATATAAAAAACTTTCATGTATTTAAATGTGTAAAATAATTATTAAATATATAAATTATAAATTCGTCTAGTTCAACTTAGAATTTAGCAACCATTACAATTTTTTTTTTTGAAAAAACAGTGGTCCGAAAACTATATGATGTTGAAAAAAATATAAGCCTCATAAGTCACAGACCGAGATAAAAAGTGGATTTACGGTTAGTATATTTTTTCAATACAACATATTTTTCAGATCTCTGTTTTTGTAAAATTGTAACGTTGCTGAAATTAATGCACTCTAATAATGTATGCCCTTTATGGTAACTTGGTATTTATTTTGTTAATAGTATTATTGAAATTCAAGCGCGTAGACAAATGGGTTTTTAGGGGTTCAAACTCCTCTCTTGAAATTTAAGAAAAATTATCAATCATATTTTTATAAAGAAAAGTAGTTTTTGTCAATGAGCTTCTTATCATATAACTATATATAAGTATGAAAATGTATAATCTAACCTTTTTTCCCCTTTCGCCTCTAAACAAAAACAACAATTTGTGCATGTAGCTGTTAATGGCTAATACCATTATTAAATATGTTATTTTTTAATTGGTGGTCAGTGAGGAGGTCTGGCTCATCGTGTAAAGGCGTAATATCCATGTAAAATCATGACTCATGGACTAACTGGAAAAAGGAGAAAAGTAAATAACCGCTTTGTTGTGTAGTTGGTATCGAGTTTTCCTTATGATTGAGAAGTAAGTCACTGTTTAACGTATATGTTAAATTTGAATTTTATGATATACTTAAGTAACTATTAAAGTCATTTATTTTACAGTTGGTAGATAATAGCTAATAAGGATAAATTAAATTCATTTTTACTGAAAACATGGCATTTGAAAATATCATATGTATAAAATATATCCTAGTTTCAAATAGGTACCCTATTGGCTTTCGATCCTAGCATTGCGTAAATACAATAGGTAACCACATAAAATGGGCCGAAATATTGAAAAATTCTATTACATGTCAAGAGTCAATGTCTGTGAAGTGAAACGCGACTGCATCAGGACCTGAGCGCAATACCACAGGGCACAGAATATGAAATATACTGCAACTCTTATACTGATATAGACGCTCGCGGGGCTTAAGGTTAGCTAACCTAACGACGTGGGCGATCGTCACAATTATTACAATTGTTATTATCAACCATTTGGGTTTTGTGTGTCAGACGGAACGAAATACGCGACTCTTGCACCCTACTCGTTTTGGATTCGCCGCGTCAAAGCGCACAACATTTCGTCAATCGCCGATGACGCTAACAAATTTTCGCGTTTCAGCATTAGGCGCGCGGACAGCTACAGCAGTCAGCAATGTGGCGCTATCAAAAAAGATAGGCACAATAACACATTATTGTGGCCATTAATATCGCCCGGTTCATTGACCGCCGGGCGCGATAATAATAAACAACACGACAATAATTGCGGTTAAAATAATCGAGGAAAACACGTATAATACTAATACTAATAATAATAGTATGTCGTCCGTCGTAGGCCGCACACCGTATTTCTGGAGACAACCGCGTCTCGAACGACAATAAATAAAAAAAAAATAAAACAGATAAATGCGAACGGACAAGACAACGTAGTCAACAATAATAATAATTATTATTATTATCGTACACACACACACACACACACAGAGGTATTTATACCTCTCTCTCGGAACGGTGTTAAGTATAAACAGTGGCGTCATTTGGGGGGGGGGGCAACTTGGGTATTTTCCCTAGTCTAACATTTACAACAACTTTATAAGTCGGCACATTTAAAAATATTATAAGAAGTTTTATTTTTAGCTCGTTAACAGGCCATTGTAATGAATCGTATGTCATTAATATTTTGATTGATAAATAAATTTATAATTATTTTATCGATTATAATAATATTAGTAATATTACTAATAACAGAACAGCCACCATGTCCAAGTGGGACAGTAATAATTGGTACTAGGCGCTCGCGCATTAGGATTTTAGACACCACTAGACTCTGGCAGTTGGCGCTCTGCAGAGTACGTAGGTACCTATACTTTGTACAAGCAAGAATTATTATATATTTTTTTGAAAAATTTTGAGTCGGCAAATCAGTGAGTGATCGCTCCAGTCCAATAAAAACTGAAATGACACCACTGCGGTGTAGACAATAAACGCGCGCGTTTCCCCGCGGTCGTCGGACGGGACCCACTCATCGCCCGACCATGCGTTCCGCCCGTTCCGCCGGACCCGTCTACCCGTCCGCCGGCCATGGGTACACCGCCCCGCGCGCGCCGGCCGAGACGTATCACGAATATATCCCCGTCGCCGGTAACACTGACGACCGACGAGCATGAGCTCCCCAATGCCACTATCTCCTCGGCGGCCTGCGAGTGTGCATGGGCACATTCCCGTTCCAGACGCGCGCGCGGTCATCGTCCACCTGGATTCTTGGACGGGACGCACCAACGACGGAGGTACGTGCCACCATCGCCGGATCACGTTGCACACGGTAACAGCGGCGGTGCCGTAGCCGAGCACTCTCTCTCCGGACGACCCGTTCCCGGTGACGACTGACGACGCGCGCTTTCGCATCGAGTAAGTCCGCGGAAGGTTCCGCTTCATCCGTTTCCTCGCGGTTTTCTACCGTCATCCGAACCCCGCACACGTGCCGTGCAAGATCGGCGCTCTTGGGGGGGGGGCGGTCTTGTGTCGGCGCCAGGTCCTCCTCGTGACCGCGCCAAGCTCGCTCCTCGTGTCCGCCCGAAAGACCGTTTTCCGGAGTCGCTCGACAGACGCAAGTGCTGTGTGGGTATACCTCGCGTAGTCTAGCGTCCGGTGCGGTCGATCGACGGTCCGCAGACCGTGTTGTCGAGTGATCCAAGTCTCCCCGGCGAAGGACGTCCGGCGGTCGTGTCTCTTGAGATCGTCGGTCGCCGCCACCGCGACCGTAGGTGTTCAGAGGCTTCTTCCGTCTTTTTGCCGCCGCCCCCGCACGAGCTTCACGTCCTCCTCATTCGAATTCCATTTGCTTTTTACCGTTCGATTTCCTTTGCTAGTTCCACTGTCGCGCCTTGTCCACTTGCACTTGGTAAATTCGCGTGTTTTAGTGGTGTTAGGTAATTTTTTATTTTTCAATCGCATAGATTTTCACAAACCACTTTTTATTTGTCCGATATCCCATCGTTTCTTATTCACTTCTAGCTCTTAATCAACATCTCTAGTGTTATGATAGTGATAAATAATAATTTGAACAGTTCACTGATAACTATTTGAAAGTTTTTAGTGCCATTATTACATTAGTTCAAACTTTCTGTACAGTTGTGACTGCATAAAAACATTTTTCCTAATTTTGTAAACACTGATATATAGTAAAAATTGATCATTTATAATCATTTTTTATCTAGTTTAAAAAATAGTGATATTTTCATTGAAATGTCAGTTGGACAGTATGTTATCCGAGTCTTTTGTAATAATTTTTTAAAGCTATATTTCTTGTAGATAGGTAACACGTTTTACCAATCTATTATTAAACATTTATATTACAAATGCCCATTATTCTATACACAAAAAAATTAAAAGTATGTTGTTTGGTGAATTATTCAGTTCATTTCATATTGATAAGGAAGATGAAGTTTTTTCAAAAAATAATTTTTATTTTTTTTAATTTTCATTATTTTAATTTACATAAGTATTCAATTTAAATTTTGATTTTAGTAACATTATATAAATATTAAATTTAAATAAATTGTTACACCGAAAAAATATGATATATTTACCAGAATAGCAAAATTAAGTTGTATCAACTATACATATAATAACTTAACCATGTGATGAATTTGTGTTGGTATGTTTAAATTTTCATGTAATATTTAATGTCTGTTGCTTTTCTGTTGTTATTTAAAGCATCTATTTCTGTCAAATGTAATTGAAAATTGTGTGTACCTAAAGCTATTGTGATGAGATAGTATTCATGAAATCGAAAATTGGTTAACACTAATAAATTAGAGCAGAAAATATAATAAAAATATTTATGACATGGTTTAAAATCATACATATTTAATTTATTTCTAACAGTGTGTTAATGATAACAATTATTACAATTCTAAATATTATTAAATATTTATTTAAATTACATTTAATTTGATTTTTTTTAGATCACTAAGCTAACAATGAAGGAACGTTATCGAAAACAAAAGTTTTTGAAAAATGTAGGTCTACAACCATCTAAGAATACAAAGTATGTATAGATAATTTTTTTAAGCTCAATTAATAGTTAAAAATAATTATAATTAATTTTTTTTTAGGCCTGCTGATGAAGAAAATGATTCCAATGTAAGTATGATAATTTGTTTAATAATAATGTTAATGCCTTGTAATGCTTTGTTACCTAGCCTTGTATGTGTCTAAAACATTTTTATTTTATTTTAGATATGCGAAAGACTATGTTTTTATTACTTTGATGATGATGCACAAGTGATATGTCGAGGTTGTTGTAAAACTTTTAAAACATGGTTAAATTATCGAATGCATTTTAATACATTAGCATGCCACACAACTGAAACAAATTACAAGCTAAACACTTATAACGATGTTTATAAGAAATACAAATTAAAGAAAGCCAAGACTAAGAAAAAAATGAAAGACCGTTTAAGTGCTGCACAACTTATGGATTTGGAAACTTTGAACACTCGTAAAACAAGAAAAAGGTATAATTTTTCATAGTTATAAATTTTGTTTGATAAAATATTAATTGAAATATTATTATTTTGTTATTTAGATGTTACAAAAACACTAGGGTAATTGTGACTGTTTCAAAATCTTCATCAGACTCTGGTTCATTAAGTTTAGAAAAGGTAAATGTAAAGACGATAAAGAAAGAAGCTGTTGAAAATGTTATTAGTAGTGATGAAAGTGTTGAGGAGTCAAAAATAAAATCTAAACCAAAACCAATTGGTTGCAATACTATTCAAGTTAAAGACATTCCAAGTAGTTCAAAAACTGTAATTCCAAATACACCTCATGACAATCAGGCGACATTAACCATAAAAACAGAATGGAAAACTAATGACTTATCACAGATTTCTTCGGACGATCACTCATCAAGCTCTGCTCATGGTTTATCAAAATTTAGTCCCCAAAACAACGAAGCATTAAAATATCAGTATGTTTGTGTTATTTGCGATGCACAATTTTTGAGTAAATGTTCACTTACTATGCACCAAGTACAGCATATCAAATCAGACCGCAGTAGTTATAGCGTTTTTATGGCTGCATTGACTCAATCTGCTAGAGTTTAGTCTATCAAATGTCATTTGAGTTATGACATAAAGGTAACTTTAATCCCTATAATAAAGTATCAAGTCCTATTTATTTATTTATTTATTTATTTATTTAACAATGGTTTAACATAAACTGATTGATACTTGTTGTTCAATTTTAAGAGAATAAGTTTTTTTTTTATTTGCATTATTTAAGTTTTTTATCAAACGTGCATTACCATTAAGTTTCACAACATAATGTGACCATAGATGTCTTTCAAATGTATTGTATTTACTTTTATTTGATTCCTATATTGTTTTTTTTTTTTTTTATTTTAGATTATAATAATTTTTACCTTATGTTTATAATTAAGTTGAATTTTAGAATACGGAAAAATATTGTTTGGTTAAGCTAAAAAAAAATATTGACTCTAGCAGCATTATTGAGATTTTTTATGAACCATATCAAATATTATTGAATACAAGTGTTTTTATTTACTTATTTGTTTATTTTTAATTATTTATCCAACATTATCTTGAGCTGTTTTTTCTTCGAGATTTAAGTTGGTGATACTTTAATATAGGGCACTTTAAATCCTAAGGTTTGCTTTTTTTTTTGTATAACAATTACTATTATTAACATTTAAGATAATATTTTGTATTTTCAGTGTACCTCACATAAAATAAATGAAAATTATTAATTTTTTTTTTTGCCTTATAGTTTTGTGTATATATTTATGTTTAATTTTTATCTGGTATATTATAGTAATGGACTTAGATTTTAATTCTGAAACAACTATAATTCACTCAATGTTGAATTAGCAGGATTTGAATTCTGAACTATATTTTCAACTAAACCAGTTCTAGAGTCAAGGCTAATTTTATTTATCATATCTAAATTTAAGTAGATAAATTCTCTTAAAATGCAATATGTATTGTTAGTAAATTGTGATTTGCGTTTACTGTTTATGTCATATATTATATGGTGTATAAATGACATTGAAATAGTATTCATAAACAGAATATTTATAAACATTTCATGAATTCATCTATCTAAAATGTTCTTTAGTTTTTTGCACACTTTATTGAACATTGGAGTTATTAAATCTTACCTGTATTATAAAACGCACCTAAATAGTTAAACGCTAATACACATCACAACTCTTATAACAATTGTACAGCGATCCTTTTAATCACTAGAGTATAGACTACAAACGGACTGCATTGGCGTTTTGACACGGACATAATTACTATGAGAAATGCTGATAGTCAAAAACTGAGAATTGCGAGATACCGATGTAGCCATAATCAAAACTGTATCTACCTACGGATTTAGAAATCGGTTTTGTTGTAATATCTGTTTCGCGTAATGCTGGTAAGCGGCTGAAGTTCAAGACTCGAGTACTACTGCCGTCTGCCAGTCACTAATCAGCTGTAAGTATACATAGACTTGTATTTATCTATGGTTGTGTATGTCGTTTATCTACTGTACGATACCCACAAAAATAGTACCTATAGAGTGGTAATCATTCGGCACAATTTTGAATTTTTTCTAAAAATGATTTTATTTGATATAGTGTACACAACGATACACACTTTGGTTCGGTACTGTTTATATATTTTTTAAACTATTGTGTTTTATTTCATTTTCTTCTTATATACTTGATAAAAAAAGTTTCGGAAGGGGGTGGAGGGGTAAGCAACCTCTTAACCCCCCGGATGTGCCACTGAATACCACAACACTAGTCAACAGATATTAAATTATTTTTCGTGAATCGTAGGAACATTTAGCACTGTGGCAATTTATTGATAAATACTTTCACAGCCATGCCACTGAGTGCGCCCAATTATTGGGTCTCAATATGATAATATTACGAACATTAATAATTATACTAATTATTATTTTGGAATTTGATAATGACAAGACATGACAAAAGTCAAATATTATAATTTATAATATATTTCATGATTCATATCACGTTCTCGATTGAGATAAATGTTTAACACGGTTTACGGCTAGTATACAGTTTTCACTGTATAATGGAAAACTGTCTAAAGCGGACCCTGAATAAAACGGAAAACTATCCAATACGGAATTTTTCTATGGACCCGGCACGTTCCTATAGTTTTATATAGACGCTCAACTTCAATAAAACGGAACGATTTTGTAAGTCCCATGCAAGTAAAAACCTTGCATAAACCGGAAAAATGACACGAGCGTATCAAATCTAAACCAAAAATAAGGTATAAAATATAGATATGCCGATGTACATTGTACATCGTTAAATAGTGATAGATAAAGAAGATACAATTGTTCTATAGGTACATATTCGTAAAATATAATATGTACATTTTAGTATTGTACATACAATGCATATTATCGCATCTTAAACGATACGAAATTTCTTCTTTGTAACTGTGAAACAGTCTTACACCAACAGTCGTACGTACACTTTTAATTTTATTTTATCTTCCGTTCATCGCATTAAATATTAAAATGCCAAAATATAAGTGTCTTTCATTAAATGAAAAATATCAACTGATCAAATTTAATAAATTTTAATGAATTATGTTATGTATTTAAAACAATAAATTGAGAAATATTCTTTGATATTTCTTATTCATTTGAATTGAATAATCCGGAATTTTTCCGTTTTATTAAATAAAGCGGAAAACTGCTTAAAGCGGAATTTTTTGTTGGTCCCATGCGATTCCGCTTTAGACAGTTTTCACTGTAATTGTATATTGAACCATTTATTTTTATAAACCTATATAAACGACTAATTTTCATGTACAAATAAGCGGAGTGTGTTGATTTACGTTTTGTTCGTTTAAGTACAATATAGGTATTTAATGAAAAAAAAATAGTATAAACGTGGGAGGGGCGGCAAAACTTTGGTTTGCTTAGGTATGTTAGAACGCTCAAGCCGGACATGCACGTGCGGCACCGTTGCGTCATCGTAATTTCGTTATTGTATTGTGCACACTTCCGTCGAATGGCGAGATGATGTCGGTCGACGACTATTTGTAGATACAATATACACACCGCTACACCAGCCGTGTCGAGTGTTCGGCAATAAATTGTCAATAACAATCGCGTCGACAAACTACGCGAGGTTGAAAGCGTACGTTGTGATGCAAAACTATATTGTGAGCTAATAGAATAGTACTTGAATTGAACTCAGTCCTCAGATCGACAGAATACATTTGTGAATTAGAACTAAACAACGAACGTGCATTGTACATACTGCATACACGCTGATTGCGGAAGTGTACGGCCGGAAGTCGGTAGTTTTTGTATTTTTAGCTTACATAAAAATAGTTTGTTGAAGGAAAACAAACGCAGTCGAGTGCATCCCTTTTACTGATTTGAGGCTCTCAAGAAAACACTTTTTTTGACGTACCTATTTCGAAGATTTAAGAAACAATCCAAACGATAGTTATAAATTGTAATTATTTCCGAATTTTTAATGAAATATAAATTTAACTCGCTTAATATGATTAACAAATTTTTATTTTACATTGAAATTCCTTTACTGCTCAGTTACACATCAGTACAACACCCCTGTGCAAGAATTTTATTCATAACACACCACTTTGTCTTATAATACGATCAGGGTTCTGAAAACAGACAAGTTTTCTGTGGAGTCTACTCGAAATCATTATCACCAAATGTTTGCCTCGAATCTTCCAAAAATTGT
Organism: Melanaphis sacchari; assembly: GCF_002803265.2. Taxonomy (NCBI): domain Eukaryota; kingdom Metazoa; phylum Arthropoda; class Insecta; order Hemiptera; family Aphididae; genus Melanaphis; species Melanaphis sacchari. Next base: position 123,838 of record NW_020271096.1, on the reverse strand, counting down.
GTCCGACAAAATATATTATTTTTGCGGATAGTCGTTTTGAATTAGGCTCTAACGGTAAAGAAGCTTAATTTGTACATTTTTATGAAAAATTATAACATAATATATTGAATGACGTAGGTACATGCATCAAAATAACATAGTTTAACCATCTAAAGTCCATAGTTCATCCATATGATTGGATAGCGGTACAGAAAATGAAACTGGTTTTTCATATGTTAAGCTCACTTTTTGAAAGTCCGTCTTGTATTCTTCATCAATAATCTATAACAAAATCAAATAAGTAAATATGTGTTTGTTAAAATACATTAATGCAAATATTACTCCTTTAGACTGTTGTATGTAGTTAAATTTACAAATTAAAAGTTAAAGACAAAGTATGTCATACTGTCATGACATGATTACATGAATATTAGTTGTCAAATTAGATACATTGTATAAATTTAGTTAAGTTATTCTCCACTGGTACGTAATCATATTTTTGCGAGATTAATTTTCAAGAATTTTTAACTTTTTATACAAAATAATAACTTTTTTTTTACTCAGTAATCAATAAGATTGTTATTTATGTTTTGGTTTTGCGTGGTATAACTGAATAAGCATAATTCATGTGTGTGTGGTATATATTTATGTTCTACAATATTATATATATGATGTACCTATACTTTTTCATGGAATAAAATTAATTTTTACTTACACTTTCATAAGAGTTGTCTAATAATTCGCTCATGTCCCACTCAACTTGTGGCAATTTTTTAAATAAAAAGTTTACAGATTTTCCCACTTTTGGTAGAATGTGTTGTTTTAAAGAGACAAGTTCCCATAATGAGCTGTTTAATGCATTTGATTTCAGCGGATCCTTTTCTTCAAAAATATAAGGATCCGAACCAACTAAAATGTGAAATTGTATTGATATTATTAAATTAGAAATATATATTATATTTTTAAATATGCAAAATTACCGACAGAATCACTTTGGATCAATACTTTTAATGGTGGATGTCTAATTAGTAAATTTCCTATAAATGCTGCCATAATTTGAATGTCAGTTGGTGGTGCAATCAATGAAAGTCTAGCCATGCGTTTGACAAATGCAGCGACCAATAGTTCGGGTAAATGACTATAATAAATACAAAAAATAAAAATGAAACTAGATAATATTGAATAATAGGTATACAAATATTAATTTTAATCTACAATCTACAATTTAAATTAATGTATTTTATCATAAAAAAATTCTTCTTTATTTTTTTTTAAATTGTAACTTGTAAGTTGAATGTAAAAACAAATATAAAAAAAATAATCAAATATTAAGGTTTATAGTATGTAAGTTTATTTAAGTTAAAATCATAATAGTTAGTTCTTAAAAAGGACACCATGCAAAAACATGTATGTTTTGTTGTTATTTTACAAACATACTACAATACCAAATTTGAATTAAGGTAAATCAATTTTTTGTTGTTAACTTTAATATGAGAGTGAATTGATCTATTGTCAAACTTAAAAATAAAACATTATCTGTGTTTGAACGTCTTTTTTTCTATAATATTTTGATTTTTAAATTGTATGTTTTACATACTTTTGTTAAGTTACTATTCATCCCTGTACCAAAACTTAGTTTGGTTAAAATGTTTAGATTTAATGTTACTTACGTTGAACGAAGAAATATATCGGCCAAATAAAACAATCTGGTTTTATATCGATAACTAAATATATCTGTTGTAAAAAAGTTGTAAAGTTTCCCGTAAATATTTGGACATTCTCTAATTAGAAACAATAATAATAAAAAAAAATTAATTAAAATAAATAAAAACATTACAAATGGTTTAACTTACTGTTATATTATTTCAAAATTAAAATTAATTTTATTTTAGCATTCTTTTATTGTGAAGAATTATAAATTTAAAAAGGTAGGTAAGTGAAGGGGAAGTGAGTACCATTTTGCTTTAGTGTGGTTAGGTTAGGTGTTGAGTGAGTCACTGTTATGAGTATGTTAAATTTGAAACATTTTTTCAAAATCTAGTTTAGTATAAAAATTATTTTTTCTGGTAAAATAAAAATAAAAATAAATATTCAGAATTTTTAATTATTACCTTTTTAAAGAATAAGTTGAATATTAAAGATAATTACTATGTACACAAGATAAAAAAACATATCATTGTAAACCATTCTTTGCTCTGCTCAGAATTTAAAACAAATTCTGCATAGTAATAAAGGCAATATTTTATTAGATGCTTAAGTAAAATGCATTAAAAACAAAAATAGCTCATACATCTATTAAACATTAGATTATACATGGCCAATAATGAATAAATTAAAAACCTAATAATGTTATAGCTTATAAAATATATTTTAAATTTTAGGTGAACAGTCAGAAAATATTTTGATATTAAAATAGAAAATTTTCAGTATTACTTACAAATTATAATCCTTGACCAAAATAAAAATGCCTTGAAGGCCTAATATTGCAACTGGACCAGCTATAAATTTAATAAAAAACATGTTATGATTACAATATAATAAGGTATAGAGTATAAAAATATAAACATACGAGTATCCAATGAATTCATGAGAAAGTCTGCAGTTACAAGTGGATTTTTTAAATGCATTAACATCTTTTCAATCAACAATGTTAACATCTCTCGTCTAATTTTAATATTTGATGACATGAAAGGTATCATACCATCCCAAATTATTGTAACCCAAGTTTTTAATTGTTCAGAATCATATTTAAATTGAGGACGTTCTTTTAAACAAATTCACAAATTAATTAAGTATGATTAATTTATTTTTAAGTTATTAATATTTATATACATAAATATATACCTACTGTTATTTTTAAATAATAATTTATCGTCTTCTTTTTTTTCAGTGGGAATTTTAATTAATCCTAAAAGATTTGTAAACATGTATATATTTGTTTTGTCTGTGTTTAGATTTTGTACAATTGAAGAAAAACATTCCCACGAGTAATAACAAAAATCCAAATTTTCAATATAATTTGTTAACATTTGTTGAAATTGTGACCATTGAATATTTGTAGTAGTAAGCATAGATGTATAAATTGTCTACAAAAAAATATTTATAAATAGTATAATTAATTATTAGACTGTACATTTTACTGAATGCACTCACTTTTAATTGATCAACAGGGAAATAATATTTCTTTTTCACTATTTCTCCAGTTGGACATTTATTTTCCTGTAAAAATTTTTCGAATAATTTTTTAAATTCTGCAACCGACGCCATGCTTAAAAAAGTCTTTGTTGAATTTTTGTTAGTTGATTTCTCTGTAACACAATTTAAAATAGGTATTATACTTAAAAAATATCTAAAAAAATGTATATCTTAAATTGTAGACTGCATCGAAAAAATGTATTATATGCAGTAGTTTATAAAATAACAACCTGCTTGTTACTTACTAGTAACTATTCTCAACTTGTTGTTATTCTTAATTTTTTTAAATTTTAAATTTTAAATTTTAATATTTATAATTTTGAATTATTTTGTTATCAATTTATGTTGCTACAAAAATGATATAACCAATAAAAATTTAAAACCTCACGTGTCTTGCATGGCTAGAGCTACCAGTTCAACAATTAAGGATAATTATTGTGTGTAGTTTTATTATAATCAATGGTAGGTATAGATAAATGTATGATAAAGCCGATAAAGGGTATATAGTTAAATAGTTTATACTTTTATTATAGTTATTACTGTTATTAGTTGTAATTTTCAAATAAAAAAAAAGTTATTGATTTACACTCAAGAATTTTATTGTTAATTGTTTATTGATTATTTAAAGTTTGAGATGTTTAAACATCAATTATTTTACTGCCCATTTTAATATAAAAAGAATTTTTTTTGTTATTTATTACAAATTGTAAATTCATAAGGTGGTCAAAACGGTAACTGTTGATAAAAACACTAGACAGTGTTTTACGATAATATTTTCGCTGGTTTGGATACACTACATCAGCCAATATGATTTTTTCAAAAGAATCACTTACAAAATTTTTACTGAATGTCTGAATTTGTCAATTTTATGAGATTTCAAATATTTTATAATTGTACTTATTAAATTTAATAAAAATGTATCCTCATACCCGATTATTGTGTTTGAGTAGTTATGCAGGTAAGATGATTTAACTGTTTTTTTTCTTCTTTAAATTGTTTTTTATTAAATATTACAAACATAATGTGTGTGACATTTTAATGTAGGGAAGTTGACAGAATTTTGGTCAAATAGTAGTAGATGTATACACCAGATGAGTATGAAAAATATAGTGAAAACACCGTTAATTTGTGGTCAACCCACAGACGAATCTCATCCCCATTTAGTGATGAAGGGTGAAGTGAGTATTTAAAGAAATAACTGTATGGAGTGAATCTAATGAAATATAGTATAATTAAACTTAATATTTCAGCTTGTTCCTGGTATAAAAAAAGAAGAATTTATAATTAGAAGGCGCAAGTTAATGGAATCTGTATTGAGCACAAGGAAAGATTTTTACCATGTAATTGTTATACCGTCAGCCATTAGACAATATATGTCTGACCATATTCCATATCCGTTTAGACAAAATACGGATTTTTTATACTTTAGTGGATGCCAAGAAACTGACTGTGCTTTGGTTTTGTGTGGTAATTCTGTTGATAACTTTACATCAACTCTATTTCTAAAGCCTTATGATCCTCAGTCTGAGTTGTGGAATGGACCTAGTACAAGTAGGTGACTGAAATTTAGTTTCCGGTACATGTAACTGTTTAGAATATTTTGTTTGCAGAAGCCGAGTGTGCACCATTAATTTTTGGGGTTGATGATGGCAAAACATTACCACAGCTTTCAGAATTCATAATGTCTGAACTTAAAGGCCATAATAATTGTGTTATATGGTACAATCAAAAACAAAAAGTTCAAAGTGTTGTTGATAGGACTGTAAATAATGCTGCTGCAGAAAATTCAATTTATGTGAGTTCATATTAGGTAATTGACAACCGATCATTATCTTTTATTATTATGTTATGTTATTTAATAAATTATTATTTTTTCGTTTAAACTATGGGGTTTCTGAATTTTACATTTTATTATAATTTTTTTTGTAGTTAGATGATAGTTTGGTCAATCATTGTCATCAATTACGCTTGTTTAAGTCATTAGCTGAACAAAAGTTAATGCGACAAAGTTGTCAAATAGCTTCTAAAGCATTTATTAAAGCAATAATGTCAACAAAACCAGGGTCTACAGAACATGAATTGTATGCTACATTAGACTATGAATGTCGAATGGGTGGAGCTGAATATCTTGCTTATCCTCCAGTGGTTGCTACTGGAAATAATGCTAATACCTTGCATTACATTGATAATAAACAAAAAATAAAGGATGGAGATTTAATTCTTGTAGATGCTGGTGAGATCAAATTAATATTTGTATACAATTTATTTTGTACCATATTTGTTTTATTTCTAAGATGCAGTAATAATTTTAATATTCATAGCTTTAAGTTTTAATAGTAATTAACCATATTTGATTGATTAGGCTGTGAATATCATGGATACTCGAGTGATATATCTCGGACATGGCCAGCAAATGGATGGTTTTCTGATGCTCAAAAGACATTGTATGAAGCTACTCTATGTGTTCAAAAAGAATTGATTGACATGTGTCAAGCACGTCCATCATTAGATACATTATATGAAGCCATGTGTTTTAAATTAGGAAAAGCCTTGGCAGCAGCCCATGTATTTAAAAAAAATGTTGATTCTTCAGAGTTAAATATGGTAAATTTTTATAAATTTTATAGACTATTTTATTTCAATACAATCGTAATGTACAAGAATAAAATAGATTGATGGCATTTTTAGTTATCCCGTGCATTGTGCCCTCATCACGTTAGTCATTATTTGGGTATGGACGTACACGATATTGGTACAGTCAAAAAAAGTATTAAGACAGAACCTGGTTTTATCATCACAGTAGAACCAGGTTAGTCCCATTGTTCTAAAATTGTCTAACATCTTCCATAAAATGTATAACTCATTTATTTTAGGTGTTTATATAAGTAAAAATAATATAAGAGTTCATGAAGAATTCCTTGGATTGGGTATACGAATAGAAGATGATGTGTTGATTACTGAAAACAGTATTGAGGTGTTAAGTGAAGATTGCCCTAAAGAAATAGTGGATATTGAAAAAATCATGTCTAAGCAACCCAAGTGATTTAAGTTGAGTTTGATTTATTTTAGTTATTTATATTATGTTATTGTTATATCTTATATTTAAGTCCTTTTTTTTTTACTACTTATTAAATGAAAATTATGACGAATTTTTAAAGCAAATGTTGGCTGTGCCTTGTTAAAAACAATATTATGTATAATATATTAATGTTTATTGTGTTTACATTCTGTTGTACTTGTTTATCACAAATAATACATATATTTGTACAACTGTTAAATACAACGTGAGTGTAAAAATATTTAACTTGTGTTTAAGATTTTTACTTTGAAAAATATAAATGTTTTAAACTGTACATTTTTCTTTAGATATTATTTACTATTATTTTTCATAGATTTACTATTTAAGAATTTAGAAAATTTTATTATATCATAGTCAATTACAATAAAATTCATTATTTAATCTAATATACCATGACACAAATATGTAAAATATTTATTACTAATCAGAGATAAACAAAAAAAATATATATTTTCAGTTAATAGTTTCAAAATGTGTTTCATTTTATGCAACTATTAATTTAAAATTATTTATTGATTTTGTCTGACCAATCAGTTGATGATTGTAATTTCTAGATTTTATGGATTTTATACAGCAACATAGTGATAACTATAAAACTAAGTAGTATTTAATGAATAAAAATTAAAAAATATTTAAATCTGTTGCTGTTTTAGGTATGTTTTAAATAATTGTTTATTGAATACAACCAAATAATTATATTTAGGTATTTAACCCAATATTATATATATATATGTATATTTTTAGAATAGTAAACGCCTTAGTATGTGATGTCCTTATAGGCCCATAGTACAGTTGTAAATTAATTAGTAATTACCTATACATAATAGCTAATATTTGATTCAGGTTATATAATAAAAATAACAATTTTATAAAACAAGTACAAGTTTTAAGGTGCTAATGTGAATATGATTAATATATTTAAACATGCACTTAATACATTACCTATTAAACGGATTTTTACACATATTGAAATGAACAATTATGTCCTTTACAAAAACTTATATGATAATAACATATTAATATAGTTAAATCTGAAATTGTTAAATAATAATATAAATTATTGTGATACTTGTTTTGTTATTTTTATAAATTATTTGATATCTATGAAGTATAATTTTCAGAAATATGTTACCTTATCTATGAAGTAATTTACAATTTTATATCCATAATAAAATATTTTTTATTGATTCACTTAAAAAAAAAATTATAACAATGATATAAACCATTGGTAAATAAACTCTGAATTATGAAGAGCTATTTGTATTAATTTTGTAAGTTATTTTTCTGAAAGCAGTTTTTAAAGAAATAAAAAAAGATTAGCAAACAGGATACTATCCCGATATAAAAACGAGGTAATTTTACATACAATTATAATAAATATATATTTTTAGAGAAAATATGAAAAAACTAAATGTTCTTTCTTTTTTAAAAGATATTTATATAATCTTTATGTATAGAATAATACAATGAGTAAATAGGTACTCGTATAAGTTAATATGGAGTACTACACTTGGTAATGTAAAGAAATGGAGCGTCCATCGACATTTCTTTCAATTTAAAACTTAAATAATAAGCCGTTTTTATGTGAAGAGTTTTAAAGCTTACATTTTTATTATCAACACAGCACTCAACTCGTGAAATATAAGTAAAAATAACAATAATAATTTACAATGACAACCGAAAATATCCAAATAAGTGAAAAATTATAGCGAAGTACGAAGAAATTTCAATCGTCGCTTAGAATAAGTACCTATTTAAAAAAAAATATTAGCGCACGTTAATATACTAATCTATGGTTGATTCATTGGTTTTACAGTGATGTGCGTTTTTTTTTTTTTTTTATCGACACAATAGAAAATTCTAGACAGACAAGTGTAGCAATGCATTAAGTAAAAAATAAATACAGCGTCTACGATGCTGAAGCTAAAAAAAAAGTAATGATATCGCCATCAAAAACCTTCCAGCTAAAAAAAATCAATTTAAAGACCGCTTAACAAAAAAATCAGCCCATTGAAGTTGGAATATCTACATTGTTGTCAAGTTTGTCTTATGCCTTCTTAAAAATTACAAGATCGTACTTGGATTTCGGTATTTGGTGATTAGCTTTATATTAAGTTTTAACGCAGCCATGTAAATTATTCAAGTAGATTAATTTATACTTTATAGTTATTATTATGTTCCTTAATAGTTAGCATCAAAATATAATTATTAAAATCATTTGCAGCTATAATAATTACATATCCAGGATCTGCAGTAAAAGATTTAACACCATACATTATACATGACAAATGCCAATAATATTAATAATAAATTTATTGAAAATAAAAAAGCTCGGTTAAGTAGGTCGTACATTTGTCAGCTAAGAACTTATGCGGCTGTGCCTCAAAATTTTGGTATGAACATAAAATTTTCACGAGTATCGTTGAAAGACCTACACCAGTATTTGTTGTTTTCGTCTCAGTGGCGTATATAGGGGGGGGTTTTAGGGGTTCAAACCCCCCCCGAAATGTATGGTTGGTATTGGCCTTGATTTTGATTGTTATAATATTATATCATATTATTTAATATTATTATTATTATTATAATATAATGTCAGGATTTCTATGAAATACTACAAGATAACGACGCGTCGTAAGTCGTGACGGACCGCTGCGAGTTGTCGACGGTCTATATACATATAATATATAGTTAGTATAGAAGTCTGTGTTCAATATACGACGATAATCTAAAGACGAAATTATCGATATTATTATTTCTTATTATTTGGTTGTTAATTATTATGAAGAACCAGACAAACAAAATTTAGTTTGTTTTCGGATGTCAGTTGTTTCGTTAAGTGTCGCGTGTGTAACAAAATATTAATTATTAAATATGGCATCACAACCTTCATTATTACATTTTTTTAATAAAAAAGTAGCTGTGACTGAGCCTGAAAAACATGATGATAATTCTTGTTCATCCACTACTATCAATAATAGCAAAATTGATAGTAATACTGATTTAAATGAATTAAATGTCTATAATTATTAAAATAAAGTTAGTTTATAATATTGATTAGGTAAATAAATTTTTTTTAACCCCCCCGGAAATTAATTTCTATATACGCCACTGTTTCGTCTTACAAGTGCGTAACATAGAAAATTTACGTTCTCAGCAGTTTCCGTTTAGTTTCGTTAATTTAAAAATTAAAGTGGATCAACTTACTTATCCTTTTAAAAGGATTTGCCTCTAAATCCTAATCATCGCATGGGGTTTTATTTATTTATTTATTTTTTTTTTTGTTGAATTCCAATAACATACAAGCATTTTATAGAAAAAACTTCTTATTAAATAATACGGCAGTTCACTGAATTCTTGGGGCGCTAGCACCACTGATTGATTATATTACGTACTTACGAGAGTATATTAATTATTTACTCAGGAATAATATGACAAGTGGAACCCGTTTCGCCTAAAATCAATTTTTCTCGTTTCGAACAAGTCTTTAAATCGTTTTAAAAAGAAATAGTAATGGGCTTTAAATAATATTTGAGTTTAGTTAATAGTTATTCAGAGAAAACCATGAGGAGATGAAACACTATTAATTATACAGACTCGTAGTTGTAGCGATTATACACTATATACCTATCTTTCTATAATATACTCGTATTATATATTTTTATCTCACTATAGGTATCAAGTGAATGACATAATAGTCAACTATTATGGAGATTCCTCATTAATTTAACAGTTACCTATATTACGTGTAAGTTAGTAGTTTCGAGTTGTGGACAGTTTTAGTTTAAAATATTTACTTTAATCAACATTTAACGATGGCTATGTTTATAAAAAGTAAGTGAGATAAAAACATGGTGGCTTTTAATAAGTATAAATACAATTTTGCTTCAAAAAATCTAGGCACGGACAAAATTTGTCGGCGATGCGTGAAACGTACTTACGTGTTTAGCTACATTATACACGTCAAATTCTTAAGTGGTGAATAAAGAGGATATTTTAAACTTTTAACACTGACTAACTTCGACGTAATCATAATTCATGTAGTGATGCAGAAAATAGAAATAAAACGTTAAATAGTTATAGGGTTTCATATAAACGAAAAGCTACTGAAAATTTTTACATACAGTTAAAAAATAAATTTACAGAAGTATGCCTAAAGGTCTTTTTCTTATTCCGACTATCATAAGTGAAGCACATATATGGCTCTAAACACACTAGAAACTACTTTTAATACAAAAAACGAACCATTGTGTTGGTAAATAACGAAATAAAAAAATGTAATAATTTTTTCTTGTAAAATTAATATTATACTTTTATGTAATGTTGTGGAAACAATTTATATGGACGGTACGTTCAATTTTATGCCAAGTTATTTTCGTAAATGTTTTGTATACATGGTTTAAAAAATGGTCATTATATACCATTCATTATTCATTTTACTTTTAGACAAAAAATGTGAAACATATGTTTACACGTTTAAAGTAGTATAGTAAATAAATGCAAAAATTAGGGTTCGTTTTTATACCAAGATTTGTTATTATTGATTTTGAAAAAGCAATTCATTTGTCAGTCAATGGAGTTTGATTTTCATTAGAAATAATTGGTCGTAGTTTTCATCTGTCATAAGAGTTTGTCGTTTGGTATAGAAATGTTCAAAAATGTGAATTAGCAATTGAATATCAAAATAATATGAGTATTGGTAAATGTATTCAACATATACATACTTTTGGCTTATTATTTTAAGTATCCGATTGATTCATATACAATTTTATAGCTGAATGTTCAACTGACGAAAAATAAATTAAATATTTTGATTATTTAGTAGACAACTATATTTCTGAGGATTGTGTTTTTAGTCCAACATTATAAGCATACAATCCAGTGAACATTAATTTATTAATAACAAATGCGTTTGAATCGTTTTACTTGTATTTTCAATAAAAACTTTTATTCTAATTCTCCATTTATTATAAATTGGTTGAATATTATACACAATGACAATCAGACAAACGTTTATAAGAATAAAAACGTTGACATTTTTGAAAAATCAAGACAAAAAACGAAGGAAAGACCAGAATACAACGAAAAACCTTTTTTTAAATATAGATCTGGTAAAATCATTCGGTATGAGTTTGTATAAAAAATGTGTAGAAATTTAAAAAAATAATAATTTGTTTTTTGTGATGACTTTTTACAAAAATTTTAATAAAAATTCATCATACATACATTAAATAATTGGAAAACCAGTGTCAACTTAATTTTAAAACGACTAAAATAGCTTTGGTCGAAGTGGGTACCTATATAGGCAAAAGTTAGGTTAGGTCTTATAAATATTTGCGTTATGAACTTCTATTAATAATAGTCATAGCTTATTAAATATCGTTTAATTTTAATTTACATTATTGTTAAATATTGACTTGGCCAGCTCAAAAACAAAATATTTGTAATTGTTTGGTGATGAAGCAAGGAATGCGTTTTTAATATTTATTTAGTAAATATTTGAAATTCACTTAACTCGATGATTTAATGTGATTTATAACAAAACATAATTCAGGGACCTATGTAAAATCCATTAAGAAAATAACATTCCACTTGGTCTATAAGTAGCACAAAATACTGAGCCAATGTCGCATATTTTTTATGAACATATTTTACGTTTAAATCAAACACAAGGTAGCTGCACATCCTTGAATAATATAATTAGTACAATGAGTATACAACTGTATGGCGAGCAGCAGGAGTTAAATCATATTAATACTGTTTCTTATGAATTTTCGAAGAATAAGATAGAAAACGTTTCTCATAGTTAAAAATTAAAATTGTTCCCGTGACAAAATATTTTTAACCTTGTTAGTAGAAAAATTATATTATTAAAATTTTGACTAATGGGTTCAGTTTAAATTTGAAATATCATCAGTTGTAAACATAAATTTACTTTTAGACATCGGTATATCATTCTATACTTACATACACATATTATTTTGGACTAGACTACCAGACGTCTCTATAACTATTTGCTACAAATTAGCTATCCGACATAAATTTAATACGTCATATGTTTATATAGAAGATAGACACAGCTCGGCGATAGTTTTTTGTTATTCGTAACGAATATGATAGGTTCGTCTGGCTAAACAATACACACACAAAAATATACGTCCCAAAAAAAATATGGAGTAACTATTTGTTCGAGTATAAGTGTATTATAGATGTTTATGTTTGACCGCAGATATGTTTAATATGAAAAATATTTAATTCAGATGAGACACATTTTTATATTCAATAACACTTTCCGTTATTCATATTCGTGTGTACGAGCTATGGAAAGATAGTTTTTCATTTTTTTATAATCGACTTATAATTATTGTATTATTTCAGTTTATCAAAGGTAACTAGTAAATAGTTTTTCATTTATTTTTTATGTCAAATATTATGTTTTTATTCTATATTCCACTTACACAATTTTTAACAATATTTTATTATATTTCGTAGTATTTTTGTTGTCTCAGTTTATTTTCTACATTGATGGCTACTTAAAATTATAAATACTAGAATATAATATATTTGCAATATGTTTTAAACATTTTTTATAGTAGAAGTCTAAATAAATGTAGAAATATTTTGTTATCTTTGGATATATATATATATATATATATTTTTTAAGAAGAAGAGAAACACAGTATACGCACTAGCATCTCATTGATGCTTATCTATATGTATTTTGCATAAAAATGAATAATGATATAGTTATTGAGTGAGTTTATTGTATATATTTATAAATTTATAATATTCCATGTGCATATTATATTTTCAATGACGTAATAAAACTTGGAAACATATTTGTTTATTAAAAATTACAGTTTTAAAATTTAAAAAACAATTATGTTTATACACTTAACATAATTGGCACTTATCTGTATTGAATATTTCAATAATTGTGAATTTGAAAATAACTACTGACATCTGGAAGGTTATTTTAACAAATTTTTTTTTAACAATATCTTATATTGCATCATACATTAAACCAGTTAAAAGTATTTATTATTGAATTCAGGTAAACAATTTTCTGAATGCCAATTACCTTAATGTTTTGTACGTTGAAATATTGCGTTTGAATTTGTATTGCTATTTGCTACATTAACAAGGATATGTGAAATAAAAATTATCAAGCTTAAAATTTTAGTTCCATTGGATTTGTTAAGGTGTAAAAGACACAAAAGTGTATTCTTCGATATTAAAATTAAACGGTTTTATTTATTTATCAATATTAATAATTATAATACAAATGTATAAGTACTATTTAGTAATTAGGTAAATTGTAAACTTTTATTTCTAGTCTATATATTTTTTAAAATTAATTTTATCAAAAATTATTAGAAAATCAAACAATCGAAAATGTTTGCTACTAAGGTAATGTTAGCGTAAATATTCGTTACAAATTATTTCAATATTTTAGTTTATTACTTTAAAAATATTTACATTGTATATTTTTGTATTAAAATATAGAATTATCGATTATTATGCATTTATCTGTTTATGTTGTTAGAAAGCTATAGGCATGCATCATTGTGCATGTTATACAATATAGTCAATATATTATATTATAATGTATGATTATGTATAAATGTATAGCTTTAATAGTTTATAGACTATAGCATATATAGTTTTTAATTTTTAAAAGAAGGTAGTAGGTACATACTACATAGGTATATTAAATTCAAGCCGATTGTGTCTAAATAGTTAAAACGTAATCCATAATTTGTAAGTTAGCATTGCATTATTTATTACTTTTTTGACTTGAATTATGTGTGTATAACGTAATGTTTATTTTTGAGCGTATAATTGAAGTTTAAATGTTTTCTTATAAATCTGTAGTAAGTTAATGTCTATACGCTATTCGAGTTTATGCTAGAATTGAAATAAATAATTATAATTTTATTTTTATTTTAAATTTTAGATTATTTGAGTGTAAATATTTTAAGCATTTGCTCGAACTAAAATTGTATAGCAATTTGCCTGGGTGTATAAAAAGCTGTAATATATGGGTTGGCAACTCATTTATTTTTCACGCGCGTAATTCATTACTTTATCATAATATATTATTTCGAATATTGAATTAATAACATAATTGTTCTATATGATGTAGTCGATGTGGGTAAAATAATTTTATCGTAACGTTTTGCACTATCTATAGTTTATATAATTATATAACATAGTATAAAAGACATGGTTTATTCTCATTGGCGCAACTAGAGATTATATGTATATAGGGGTGGTGAGATGCTAATATTTTATACTTAATTATAAGTTTATTAGAATGACGTCTTGTCAAATTATAAATTATTGATGTATATTCTACTAATCTGGGTACTGTTATTTTAGACTATATAAAATATATATCTGTTAAGCTGGGTAGAATATTTTTTTTTTAAATAATTCAACATCATTTATAAGTTGTAAGGCTTTAATGCAAAGGGAGTTTTATTTTACTTAAGCTAAATAAAATGAAAAAAATTTTTTTTTTTATTAATACTCAAAATACATTACAAATTAGAAATTATAATTTACAATGTAATAGAAATAATTTACCCCTTTAAGCAATGCTTGTGATGGGGTAAATACTACACAAATAACTTAAAATTTGTTGTGATTTTTTTTACTAAGTATTTTTTCCTGAATAAAACACAGCTTACGGGGAAGGGGGGTCTCTACTGGATCCGTGCCTGACCGTATTATTGGTCACTGGTAACGAAAGTGCTGAAAACACTTAAAATTATACATAGGCAGCGTACAACTGCATGTTTTCATTTCCGTTGCCGTCGGCTCGGTATAATATTATAATAATAGTATATCATATATTACATTACTCGACAGTCGACATTAATATTATATACATATATGTATATCGCCACGGAACACCTAGGGGACAAGACGACGTAGGTATCCTCCTACGCAATAACTCAGAAAACAACAACATCGTGTGCGCTCGCCGCCGCGGTAATACGATTCGCTGGTCATTTACATTATAATACATCCATGCCGTGGATGTATAGGATAATATTGTTATTATACACGAGATGAAAATACAACATAATATTAAATTCCGATGTAGTGTAACTAGCGGAGAAAAAAAATTCTACGAAAACGCGCGAGAAACATCATCTCAAATCCCAATCGTTGCGTATCCGCGTAAACCGGTCGAAATACCTGCGAGTCGCGGGCGCGCATTTTTCGCTCGGACGACGACGACGACCTGCGTTTCGACCGCGATCGGTCGCAGATAGGTGGTAGGTACCTCCATAAAAATATAGTATCTCAAGTATCTGTGTTGTGCTCACTAACCGAACGCGTATAATATACAACAACAATATGATATAACGTTATTAGTGACGACTCGCGTTACGCATAATATATCGGTGTATTATACGTATTATTATTATGATATGAGACGGATGATTCGATTTGGTGGTGGAAGTTCTGCAGTGGTCGCGCTCCACGCGTTTTACGTATTTATTATTTATAATATTATTATTACTTACATATTATTTTGTTCTTATTCACATACACGATACACACACACACACACACACACACACACACACACACGATATAATATTATTATACGTCTGTGCGCGCGCGCGTTTAAATATTATTATGTATACGTTTATTTTTCTCCTCGATGACCCGCAACCGCTGCCGCCACCACAAAAACCGGTGTGGCGGCAAGTCTACACGCGTATTCGTTGAAGTCTGGTTTCTGTCGCGTTACGTGCAGCACGCGCGCTCGCCCAGGTATAATATTGTTATCGTGTGTTTGCTCGCGTCCGTCGCCATTCCGTTTTGCACGTGTCGCGCGACCGCCACCGCTGTAAGGGTGGTACAGCAACGATATCGTTTAACGAGCACAACAACAATAATAATAATATACTAACCACGAAATAATATAGTGCACTTTTGGCCGTGTCAACGACGTTGCGCACCACCGTCACGCGGCGGCGACGACGACTACGACTACGACGACGAAGACGACTACAGTAATGGATATTGTAATTTGTATTATTCGTAGTCGCGATATTTTCCGGTATACAATAATATTGCAGTGTCATCATCACGCCGGCCGTGTACGCAGGGTAAAAACGCTCGGTCCGTTCGCTGGCGCGTCTTTGGATTGACCGTTCGCGTCCACAACGCGGACGTCGTATCTAACCGCGGTTACTGTGGTGCGCGCCGACGGTATTCCGGTCGCATTGCACCCGTCGTCCGCGGTAAGTCGGCTGCAGTCCCGCGACACTCGTGTTGATATCAGTAGTTGATCGTCTCATAATGTCGTACGGGTATACGTATTATATTATTGAAATGCGGTTATTTTAATATCATGATATCATATTAGGTAGGTTATTGTATTTGTCGACGTTTTTTCGTTTCTTGCGGGTCCCATCGCGTTGCACGGGGTGTCGAATCGAATACACATATCTTGTATTGTGCATGTCTGTTAAGGGTGACGTGCGGGGGCACACGCGGTTTTGGTTCGTCTCTGGATGGATCCGTGTCAACGCACATACACTCGATACGAGTGATCGAAACAGCTCGGGGCACGGGC
Organism: Melanaphis sacchari; assembly: GCF_002803265.2. Lineage (NCBI taxonomy): Eukaryota > Metazoa > Arthropoda > Insecta > Hemiptera > Aphididae > Melanaphis > Melanaphis sacchari. The sequence goes on along the minus strand of NW_020271096.1, from coordinate 106,988 downwards.
AGTTCGATGGCACCGTTTAAAAATAGAGGAAAAATGATTTGTTTGACTATAGGGTCCTGTCATACCCATCCCTTATAAAAACGTACTCCGAGTGACCCATCGATGCAGGTTTGTTGGGCGTGCAGAGATTTCGAAAGTTAGATTTTGACCAATGACGAATATCGCTTAGAGAACAGTTTAACGGGTAGACATGCAGGATTTATTTACCAATCTTGCAGACCTATGATGCGGTATAGCGGATTGGTGATGATCAATGGTGGATGTGGTTTTTTAGTGTTTTGTTTATTATAGAGCTTTTAGTTAATTTTATGTTTTTTTTCCAATAAAATATACAGTAGTTTGTTCTATCGTATTTGTCTTCGTATGTGTTGGTTGGTACTCGTTCGTCGTCTGCCTAAGCATTAAAACTCATTTAACTATAAACTTAAATACTATTAGTCCAACTGAGTAATTAAAATCCTAAATAATTTTGTAAATGGACTGCCTATAAATTGTAATAATTTATTGTAATTCTATAATAAGAAATTATTTTTCTGAAACGTTCATTAAAAAAAAAGAGTTATGTACGGGGAGTCAAAGATGATGAGAGTGTAATAGTGTATACATAAATATCACGATATTAAGTTAGCGTTAGTCGATCAAATCGATAAATCCGATTGGAAAACTAATTTACTTACCTGCGCAGTGTTAACTATTTAGACATCTCGGGATAATCATATTTGATGCTTCTATTCAACCTGATATTTGATATAATTTCAACAGGAAAGCAAATTTTAACTTCATGTTTATATGAATAACTCCTTTATCGTGGCAACACAAACCCTTACATAATTAATTTTACAACTTTATAAAATCGATGAGCAATAACAATTAATCAGATAAAACTCCTTTTTTTTTTAATAATTTATAGTCTTTTTAATGCATAGGTACCTATTAATATTTCTAAAAGAATGTATTTCGAATTTAATGATTTTATTAAAAATAAAATAAAATACATCATATTATATAGATACCTATTAATTGTAAACTCTTAAAAAAAATTTTTTTTCTAGTATCGAAACGTTATGTATTTAAGTATAAAAAATATTTAAAACTGTTTAAAATTATAAACTTTCGAGCATAATTTTACAATTTTATTAGTTTGAATTAAAAAGCATGTATCTAATAAATATTTTAGTCATTAATTTATTATTTTTCAGTAAGAAATTCTTGATAAACTAGTGAAGTAGTTGTACATTATTGAATAGTTAAAAAAAAATTATATTAAAGTGTTGTGTGCCATATGTATTTAGTTTTGTGTTTGTATACAAGCAGTTATATAAACTATCGAATAATATATACTTACACTAGCGATTTGAAAACAACACTCACCTATTAAATTCAATAAAATCTAAAAATGATAAATTGTATCATTTTAACCAAAAAAGTATTCGCGGTGTTACAAAAATAATTAAATAGTATGCAATGTTTTATAATTTATGTTCTGACATTTTACAAAATAACTGTAAATCAAAACATGTTTACTTATATCAGACTTTAAAAAATTTAAATTATGTAAAAATATATTTTGAACATGAAATTATTAGAGCTTATTTTAAATGTATCAATTTTTTTTATAGTTACCTATAATAGTTGAATGGTTTGAACTTTAACATTCGAGGTCATAATTAATCATGAAAAATATTTTTTTCTCTTCCGTCATGGAGTTTTTAAAAAAAATGCTCGATTATCATGGATCAACAATAACAATATTTCATTAGAATCACAATAAGCAATCGAATTAATATTAATTATTCCTTCCAAAACTATCGATAAAATTAGGAATGTACGCATTTTCTTTGTTTGTTATACAATATGCACCTACCTCTTTTTGATGGGCTTACGAAAAAAAAAAAAAAAAAATTAAGAAATATATATTTCAAAAATGTGCGTTAAAAATACATGTTGGGTTAAAAATATTAAAGTACGACTTAGTGTGGTTTGGTTTGCAAACATTCATGCTTGCCTACTTGGTTTTAATGTTTTGTCGATTTAACTTTTGATTAATTATGCTATATTGTCTAAAATATAAAGTTAGTTCACGATAGTTGATAAGTCTCCCGTACCATACTGACGCAATTTATAAGTTACAGTGAAGAAAGGTGACTCCGAGTTCAATAGACATTCATAACCGATATTTTAGATACTTGACTAATATATTTAGTTTTATTCACGATCTTCGTAGAAATTTGATTGCTAATTTTGATGAAGAATTACATCTAACATAAAACTATTCTACTTAAGATTTGTAACCACTCGAAATGTATTTCGTAAAGTATTATAATATTATGTTATATAAGAATTTTAAAAATTTAAGTGGAGCGACGAGTGAATACTTATCTATTAACTAATATATTATGTATAAAAATATTCGATATGTACTGCATTAGAACTTTTTATGGTTAAATCTCGTTTTTCGAACATGTGCGTCTCAGCCAAGGATTACTCCCGGGCTAACGTATATAAATGCCTCGAATTTCGTACTATAAACAAATATAACGCTATTAAAAATTAGTGAAAGCCCGGAGCTTGAGACCGGTTTCAAAATCACTTTTGAAAAGTTATTTATTATTAAAAATGATATCAATACAGAAATCAAAACCGGTAGGTACTAAAAAATGAAAACAAATTAAACAGTTAAAGAATATGAAAATAAAAATTGAAGCAACCATTCCTGTTAAAAATATCGATATACCCTATTTATATATTATATTTAAAATTGAAAAAATATAATGATCCGATAAACAAACTTATAATGTTTAATATTAAACATCATCCAATTTCCTCTCTCGTCGATTTTATTGTACCTATTGTTATTATAATTAAATGTAATATACCTTTAGATATTTTATAAATATGCGATATCGCGTTTCGTACTAATATTATATAAAATATAATATTAGTAATATTAATAATATTGTATTGAACGTGCATATTTTCAGGGGATGACAGTGGAGATATAAAAATTCCATTCATACTTTTTTTAGTTTGGTTTAAGGGTAGTTATTTGACTCATTCTAATAATAAGTTCTTTCTAAAAATGATATATTTCTGTTGCTCGATGTAAATAAAAAGAGAAATTGAGATTTTAAATCGAATAACCAACAGGACTAATAAATATAAAGTTTTCGCTTAATAAATTTCAAATATGTATATAATCTAAGTATTATAAACATTAAAGTAACAGCTTCTTTATGAAAAAAAAGAATATTATCCTTAGGTTTAAGATCGTTTACTAAAAAAATTACAGAGAACATTTTTTGGACTTAGGTTTGACGTACCCAGTGATTTATTTTATTTATCATCGACAAATTTTACTTTACATTGGGCTTTGAAACAAAAAGTTTTTGTGAATTTAAATGGATATTGTTGTTTTTATTTAAAAAAAATAAATACTATTTATATAAAATTATATTGTCACAAACCCTGAAACCCTCGTATTACACGGCCGGTGTGCGCGCTCAGGTGGGTGTATTAAACGACACACGCTGCACAAGCGCACCAACACTTATACGCACCGTGGAGCGTGTTTACAATAACAATACCGAATAACGATATGCACACAATAAAATATTATTATAAAATAATATAACATCGGTTTTTCGTTATTGTCGGTTTATTATTTACAACTCCGAGTCCTTGATTTCCTGCGAGCACACGCGGAGTACGTTCCTTGAACTAAATTTTCTCGCACGCATAAATAATACCTGCACACACGGACACGGTATACCTAAGTTACATAATATACATTACTTGTTATGTTTATACTTGTGTATGATTATGTACGCATGGCGCATAGGTGTAATAATGTACGTGTGTGTACAGTCGACCGTCACTCCTATACCCTCGGCGTCATCAACTGCTGACGATCGCGACCGCCGTCAGTTTTGCGTGCCGCCACGCTAATATCATAAATATATTGTAATCTGTAGGTAAATTAAATTATTATTATCACGATAGCAATAATAACGATATAAATTATAATATCACAATCGTGTGCGAGTTTTTTCCACCCACAACTATTATTAATATTATTATCGATCGCATATCATCCGCGACCATTCCGGTCGGTTTCTGTTTACCGCCGACCCTGTCGAGATAATCGACGGTGTTGATTTCCTACAATCGTATCGTGAAGTTTCGTTGCTGGTGCAGATACACGCGGTCGTTTTATAATACCATCTCGGGGAACTCTTCATAATATTATTATTATTATCCATTGAAATTATATCTTTCATTCTATACTATATACTATTATCATTATTCGTTTTTATTCTTGTTGATATTAGCCAGTCTTATATTCGTCACTAGTCGATGGAATCGAAGATCGTGGAGCATCGTTGTGCGTAATCGATCAGTCCCGTAATGGCTAACAACGTGGATAAATGGTCTGAAGAACAAGAGCCCAACTCGTTTCTCTTGGGCGAAGATCGCAACGTGCAGCCAGGGATTGTCAGGCAGAACCGTCGGCAATCTGGTAAGACAATTTTACGATATTATTATTAATATCATCATAAGCGTGTGCACGGTGCTCGACAATATATTTTATCAAGGAGGTATTGTAAATATGCATATAATTGCATATTCTGTGCATCTCATATCAGTGGTGGCTCGTAGTAATTTGACATTGTAGTGATATAACATTTCAGTAAATCCTCCTTCTACCATCATTATTTTTTGCAAAAAAAAAAAAAATATGCAAAATCATTTTCTTAATAAAGAATTAAAATATAATAGTGTAGAGTGTAAACATTAACTTGGTATTTGATGAATTTAATGCCATTGAAAATTGATTAATTTCTCTTTATTTATTTATTTTCAGTTTAAGCTTTCATAATTTTTAAATAATGTTTCTATCAATTTATTTAGTTATCAAACAAAGTTTATTAAACTTTAATGATTTTTCGTTACTATATAATAGTATTTTATTATTATTATTTACATTATGTATGATGTACCTATTATACTTAAGTATAACAAACTTATTTTTATTTGAATTTAAAATCTTAAAAACCACTGCAGTTATAAAATTATAAGTAGATTAGATGTTAATATATACTAAAAAAATAAGGTACACTATCCATAGTATTAGGGCAATGTAATCACGGGCTTGACAAAAAATTGGTGTTTGTGCACGCCAATATTTATAAGGACATTTAGTACTATCTTGTAAATATACTATCTTTTGTTCTCCAGTCTGCTGTTGCAGATCTCGTGGTTCCAAAAGTGATAATATATTAGATTATGAATTCAATGGCACAAGATAAAACCGAATTTATTATTGAACAAAATGATTAGATATAATAGACATAATGTTTTTAGTTTTTACAATTTCATTTCAGAACAATATAAACACTCATTAAAGTTAAATATTCAAGTTTTGCATTTGTTTTAAAATAATACAAAAGACAATATTGTTTTATTTTTATAGTAATATGTTTACTTATAATAATTATACTAGGTTTTTATTATAAAATATTGTGTTAGTAGTGTTGTATTGTCTTGTTTTTTTGGATATTATTTAAAAAGTATTTATGTTAGTGCTATAAATGCTATAATAAATTCTGGTTTTAACATCGATTTTAGTATTTATTTTTATGTCTAGTACATAAAAACCATATTATATGTATTTAGGTATTTAAATATTTTAAACATGAATGTTTTTTGCATCTTAGCCTTTAGCTATACTTATAGATCTTACTATTTAGGTAATTGCTCTAGATTAAAAATTTCAAAGAATGTAGAGGATATAATATGTTATACAAATTTAACGCTATAACAAAGTAAAAAATAAGTAAATTAACTTTGTATGTATCTTTAAAGTAATATATATAATCATAACTGTATGGCTAGGTTCAGCAAAATACTTACAATAAATTAACGTAGTGAATACAGTTTAACACTACTAACATTCAATTGATGATGTGTTACGTAAATATTGTGGAAGATTTTAGGATATTCAAAAGTATTCAGAAGATTGTTTATAAAATATTTTTGCTTAGATCTAATATTTAGGCATTGCCCCAGCTATTTAATTCACTTTTAAAATTATGAATTTATTAGAAAGTAAATATTTCCAACCTACGTGTATAATAATTAATAATATATTATAATACTATGCATTTTTGATTTATTAATTCTAATCGTGCATCCCATTTAATTGTTGTAACCAAGAAAATAATATATTCCAGTGAAATGCAAGCTGTTACACGAGTTAATATTTTTTAGCGTACGTTTTATTGAGATTTTATAATATACTTAGATAGACTTGTGTACAGTTATAATATATTGTGTTTTCTTGGCTACAAATTATAATTCCGAGCTCTATGTACATTGATGTGCGTTCATAATGACAAAAATAAATATATCAAACACCTTATATTCACATAACAGGTCGCGTCTTTTTTTGTTTGGCAAACGCTTGGTGAATGGTGAAGTCTGAGTATTATTTGCGGCGTTGTTGCTCATACTTTTTGAAATAAATTTCACATTAGCTTAATGAGCATCTATATTCTAGGAAGTATATGAGTTATGTCCCGGAAGTCGATGTATTAACGACTGTTTATAGGGATCCACGTACCGACATATGGTACACGATTCGATTACATGTGATGCGTAATAATACCTAGGTATTAATAAATAATAACTTGTCTCCTACTCACGTGGTTATGATTGATTAAGTTCTTACAGGTGTATGTTTGTAAATATCGTAATACAATAAGCTAGTAGGCATTATGAACATAGTATTTTTCTGGCACGGGGCAAACCGGTTGCTTAGTTGGTCGTATAATTTTCGTACCTACGATATATTAAGTAAGGCGTGCTTTCCAGAAATAACGAATTGTTGCATTCGAATTTTGAGTGTAAGTAGGCAGGAAAATCGATATACTACCTCAGGGACAATTTTCGGCTGTGTAAACCTATTTTCTATGATAAACGAATCGACTTTCGATTGAGCATCGGATCGCGACCGACTGTTGTAGCAGCGCAATCAATGGATTTTTTCACTGACATCTATATAACTACATTGTATTTTAGATAATATTTTGTAGATTTTTAGTCTCAGTTAATCAAATATTAGACCGTATTAACGTATACAATTAATATTTTGACAGATTACCGGTTAATACATTTTGAAATTCGATTTATTTGAATTAAATAACAATGTAAATACATTGAATGACTTTGCATTTAATTTCTTTTGTTTTTTAGTGTAAATAGCAAGTCCGTTGTTTTCAATTGGCCTACATGTAACCTTGTCATTACTCATTGTTAATAAATGTATTATTTTAAATCTAAGGTAGCCAATAAGTATTTAACGAAAATCTATAGCTTAGCTGTATAAATAAATGGATACAAAAACATTTTTTTTCTTTTTGAATTAGCAGCTTACATTGAGTAACTTTTTGGGACCTTTAAATTTGTTCTGCGACCTTGGTGTTTCGTAAATAACAGTTATTAACTATGACCATTAATGTACAATAAAATCTACTAGATTAACCATAGATTTTCTCCAAACAATAAAAAAATAAAAATAAAGCAAATCTGTGTTTTTTCAAAACATTATTTTACACATATTATATTATAGTATATTTAATACAAAATAATATGTACGATAATTTATTTATACACACGTTATATTATAATTATATTTGTATTCCATGATTGTTTTAAAAAGAAATTTTCGTTTTCTTTTACTAATACAAGATAAATTAATTTTTTTTAAGTTATTTATTTTGGTTTATGTATCTACCTATAAATGCATAATTATACTATATTGTTGAAAATATACGTTAATTAGCGATTAAAAATACAATTTTTTTTATTAAATTTAAATATTTTACATTATGTAGTACAAAAAATAATCTATTTCTTGTTTATGAAAAGTATAATAAATAAATATTTAATAACTATAATTACATAAAATATAATATGAATTCTACGATAAGATATTAAATAATATTTTTAATTACATTGAAAAAAGATAAATATAGTATTTTATTGGATGTTTTCATTTAATTTTTAATTTAAAAAATAGAATACATATTTAATAATACATAACTCATAAGTGTTAATTTGATACATATATAATAATATATGTGATAATATATTATAATAATAGATTACATATTTAATAATACAAAACTCATAAGTGTTAATTTGATACATATATAATAATTTTGAAAGAACAAGCTGTGATAACTATACAACCTTTTTTATATTAATAGATAAATAGTTATTTTCTAGGTGAATTATTAGAATTGGAGCTGTATATTGTTTTGTAATTATCATAAATCTTGAGGCCTTTAAGGTTATGTCTATAAATTAACACGACCGTTAATTTCGGTTATTGGCCATGAACACAACAGTGCAACTTTACTCGATGATGTGACACTTCGAGTGGAACCAACGAACATGGTATCGTTTGGATTATTTCTGTCCTTGCCATTGATCTCTTGATAAAAACAAAGGTCAATGTAAAAGATTTATTAAAATAAAATCAGAATATTAATTTAAGAGGATGGAATGCCACACTCGCATGTACGAGTATATCTCCGTCTTACATATATACAACATGACAAATTTTCGTTAGTTTTAATATTATAGTAAATTTACCTATTATTAAACTCAAAGGTAAGAATTGTATTTAGCCCATTACATAGGTTAGGTATAATATTAAAATTTAAAGTGAGTTATGAGTATTTTAAAGTTTTAACATTTTACATAGCTATAATTCAGTTTAAAATTAAAACATCATTAAAAGCCTATAAGATGGACTAAATACATTTTTTACTTTTAAGTTTGATAATTGGTAAATTTACTCTAATATTAAAGTTAACAACATAAAATGGATTTTTCTGAATGAAAATTTGGTATATTGTATAATATGTATGTAAGATGGAGATACACATGCGGGTATGACATCCTCATAATGTTTTCATTTGGTTTGGTTTTTTTTTTATTACGATACGTACAATTAACATAGGTATGTGTAGAGTTGTGAAAGTCAACCAAAAACATATAATACTATAGGTACTTGTAGTACCTATGTATTAATTTATAGCATAAGTGTGTAACGATAATCACACGTTAATACGACCTTAATCGGTATGAAATGAAAATTATATTAAATACGTTTTGATCCTTCTATATCTATCTTTTTTCTTATAAACGCCTCGTGACGTAGTAATGAAGTTGTAATTGAAAATTATATTAAGCCACATGAACACGATGTAATATTTATTCATTATTTCGTTATGTAAATCACCGGACAGTTGTGTATAAATCGCACGTGGAATTGGACGTAATCCAAACAGGAAGCAATCACCTACACTATCGTTGTATGATATGGGACGATGTTTGCAATTACTACGAAAACAAATATACCTATACACGAATTATGTGTGTATCATCGCGAACGGAATTTTGATGATTTATCCGGTGTGTAGTATTTGCATTAAAGCCACCGCGAATGGAATTTTTAGTTATTTGGGAATAATATTTATGTGTAACATAATATAGAACACACCGTACTATTGAATTCAGTAGAGATTTACATGGAATGAAGAATTGCCTACACGGCTGCACAACCCACGGCGCGCGTTGTATTCCGTTAGCACCTATATAAATACCTAAATTAATAAGTAATATAATTAAAAAATATCAACGTACCATTTTTTTACTATTTTTCGTGGACATGTGGGCAGTTTGGGTAGATGATTAATTATACACCTAATACTTTGTCTTGTTACTATAGCTTGTAATTATATATATATGTCGCTTGAGTTGTGTTATAGCCGCTTAATGTGTTTATATACATAATAATATAATATATATACACGCATCGACGTATGTATGTATAATTATTATGTAATACGTCACACAAATTATGGGATAAAATATCAAACTCAATGAAATAAGAATATAAATTGTCATTTACGATAATAGGTACATGCATTTTTGTGTATGGTTTTGTACATCCAATCGGCTAAAGCAACCGAACAACGTGATTCATTTGATGTTGCATTAAGCAATGTCTATTGAATATATAGTGCATATTTATTTATTTTTTGGTTTCGTTGCCGCGATCAGGACGTCCTTGACTAAGAAGTCACGATTTTATTTACAGTGATCGCATACTGTTTGTATGAGTGTTGCGCACGTGGTTTACACGAATTTTGTGTTTTACGTTTTCTATTATTTTTATAATAATTAACTAGCATAAAATTGCGGCAGCGGCGATACGATTATATAGGTATCCGCATGAAGAGACGACTGCAAGATGTGCGTGGGCCGTTCGAGTCTGAGTGTATAATAATAGGGGAAATTAAATTTAAAAATATTTAGAAATCTTTATGTCTCGGTTATTAGTAAAGATTAAGTTTAAGTATAGTGTAGTAATAAAAGTGATAAAAGTAGTTAGCCATATTTTTATGTACTCGTATAAATTACTTATAAACAAATATTGAATAGCCAGTCTTGAAAAAAAACTAAGTTTAGATTTTTAATGATGTGTTAAACTATTGTAAAAGTCATATTTTTAGTTTTAAGAGCTTTTAGAAGGACATGTTATTATTTTAATTGGTATAGTTTTTTTAAGTACCTATCAATATGTATATATTCAGTTGAAGACGTATTGATTTGCTTATTGTTATGCTTAATGTTTCTCATGAGGAACTTTTATGTCGTCGTTATAAATCAGTAATACAAATATGCCTTAAATGTCTGTTACCTGCATTACTTAGAAGATAAATATATTTATATGTTATTCTGAAACTTATATTAAATTTAAATAGATGATTATTTAGAAACGTAATACCCATTTGAAATTTATAGTTATATACAGGTAGAAGATATTCTTTTTTTTTATATAACTAAAAAATGTTTGGAGCCGTAGATGTATCTATGGTAATAATAAATAATAATAATATATAGCTAATAAATGAATAAAACGTTAGGTTTGCGATTTAAATTTTTAAGATTTAACTACAAAAATACCCTTTTTATTATAATAAAAGCTGCAGGCCTTACATTAATATTGTTTTCATAAGAGTATCTATGAGAATACAAATTATGTAATGTACCTAGTGTATTTTTTTTTTTAATCTTTAATGATTTTAGTGTTCAATATTTTTTCAATCGTTTGTAATGTGAAGCACCTAAGTCATTACAATAATATGCATTGATACATAAAAACTATTATTTATTTTGGCTATTTTTTATAGCTAGTAATCATTTCAAGAAACCACTGAACCATCTTATATAGTAAGATGATTACCGACAGCCTACAGATGACAATAATTATCTAGGTATTGTTTTATTTTTTAATAAAAATATGTATTATTAAATGTATAAAGTAAATATATTGGTTTAGTGAATAAATCACGGTTGATGCCATAGTTGAATTCTACACCGTTCGGATATTATCAAATGAAATGTGTTCTTTTATAAATTATAAATATTTTTATGGATATTGCGTCAGAGTGTTTGATCTTTTTTTTTTTATTTTCACTCAGATAGTTAGGTCATTAAATTTGTTTAAGATTATTCACAAGAATTTAGGCTATGGTGGTAAATGGTAATAATATTGATAACTATAGGTTAATTGAGTGTTGTTTTTTTCAATAGTTTCCAAAATAGTTTTATGGTTACAAATTACATTTAGTGAGTTTCTTATTGGCAAACATGACGATAATTTGACCTAGTATAGTGTTAAATTTAAAAGTATTTTGAATTACTGAATTATATACTACTGTGACAAAAAGGTTTAGTATGAACTTCTAATGATACTACCACTAATTAAATATCTACTTTTAATAATAATTTGAAACAAAAAGCTTTAAATTTACACTTATATTTTATTTCAAATTAATTTCGGTAATGTTTTCAATATAATAATATTTGTTTTTAATCTTAACTATTTTAATAAATTTCTTTTTAAAGTGAATTATTAATTTTTCAAATAAAAAATAACCTTTATATCAAAAATGTTAAAATAAAAAATTTTAATTTTCTTTGTTTCGAAATTATATGTAAAATATTAAAAACAACGTATGAAATAAATCAGTAAATTTTAATTTATGTTCATTTATAATAAATGCAATTTAAAAATGAAATAAATCAAGTGAAATAAAAAATAGGCTTTAAAAGTGGCAATATACATTATGTTTGCAATTAATGACCACCGATCGTATATTAACAGTGAATACAAATATACAATACAATTATGACTGGTAGACAGTGATTAAATGTCATAAAAACATATTTAGTGATGTTACCTGCAGGTTCTGTTATTAATCGACAATTTGAATTGATAGAATTAACTAATAAAAAACATTTTGGTTTGTTCATTTTGCAGTAATATTTATTAGAATGTATTATGTATAGGTAAACTTGTAACCGGTCAATATTTTGAATGATTGCGTAGTATCTTTGGCAACAACTATTTTTAACTTATTTTGCCTTATGAAGTATACAGTATACATGTATTATATAGTACAGTATTATTCAAACTTAATTTTAGATAGATATAGGTAATATAATATTAATTAATCAACTAAAAAAAAAAAAAATGTAACATAAAAATCCGCGAGTCTTCTAAATGTATTTTGATGATTTTAATAAATTGTCTTAAAAACAAATCAATTAATAATAATAATTTTTTTAGTTCACGTAAATTATTTAAAAGAACTGATGTAATTTAATTTTATAACAGCACATTTAATCAGTATTTGTATACACCTGGACAAATTTTAACTAGATAGTTTAGTATTGGTTATAAGTTATAATCTTTTATATAGTACCGACATAATGATAATAAATAATAAAATCGCATGTGTTATAACAATTGTTGAACTGTAGGCATTAAAACGTCTACCTGTGCATTAAAGTTTGTATACTAAACAATGAGTGTAAAGTTGTTAATGGAAAATATTGATATTTACATTTTTTCGTATTATTCTATACGTTTATCTTAAATATCTATTCATTTTGGAGTAATAGTTTTTTTCTTTTATTTTGATTTTGAAAATATTACAATTTATAGCCGTAAGTTACTTAATTATTTTTATTTGAAATCTATACAATTTTAAGACCTAATTTTGGTTAAGTAGTTGTTTAACTTTTACTATTCACAATTCTATACTATCTTTTCAAATATTGTTAAAATAACTTACTATAAAATATAATTCTATACAACGAGAGGTATAAATAAAAACACTTTTTAAGGAAATTATAATATTCAAACTGAATACAAAAAAATTATACTATATATTATAATAATTATTATTTATTAGAGTCTTTGAACGAAAAATAAAATAAGTATTTAATTTCAAACTGGGTTAGGTGATCTGAGGTAATATGGGAATTGTCAAATAAAACAAACATTTTAAACATAGTTAGTACCTATTATGATCAATTTATTGGTTCAATATTTTCAATTTCTTGTTGAATTTTATTAAATGTTCTAAACGATTATAAATCTTAATATAGTGAAACCTCTGAATAGCGGACACTCTCGGTCACCGAAATACTATGTATGTATGTACTTATATGTTGCATAATGTTATTATTTATTACAAATTAAAAATTTTTTAAATTTTTGCAAATTATTACTTATTAAATATTATTATTTAAAATATTTTTACAGTCAATAATTACATATATATTTTTTAATTAAGTACAAGTATTTTTTAAATTATTTTTGTGAGAAATAATCGGTGAGCTTTGTCTTTTATAATTACACTGTTTTTGTGCAATTTCAATAGTAATATCATTAGCTAAAGTTACAGAAGAAGTGAAAATAGTATTGCTTTTTACTTCTATCGATAAAATGACTTACGTTCTTTATAGCATACAAAGCGTCCTGTAAACTTGTTATTTGATAGAGAAACCATCATCATGACTGTTTCACTGATAACTGAATTCATCGATTTTATCGTCTCATAACGAGTTTGTTGTTGTAATTACATTATTACGAGAGTACATACGAATGTGAATACGTATTATTTTCAAATAAAAATAAAAATAATGTCCGTTATTCGGAGAGTTCGCTATTCGGAGGTTTTTCCCATTGAAAAGTAGTGAAAATGTGTCCGTTCCCATTAGTTAGTTTCACTGTATATATAAAATATTTGTTGAAAAAAAAAAATTTTAACGAATAAAATGTTTATTATAATAATATGTCGTTAGTTTACGACAATATTTATAATGATAATCGTTTCATTTAATTTAGTTTAACAAGTTAAATAAAAAAAAAAATACTTTTGAATACTGTATCGATTCAAGAAACGATAAGTTATATTTTTCATATATTTAAATAATAGTGGTGTGGTACAAGGGCTAAAATAACTAGTTAATAAAAAATAAAACAAGGAACTTTATACGACCGCGACGTGTTGATATTTATGATGGTAATCGTTGTTAGTATATAATTAATAATATATCGTAGCACGATAAAATATTTTTATTAACCATTTAAATAAAGTACGTGATATGCAAAATAAATTACAATAAAAATAATTGCATAACTCGTTAATTAAAAGAAAAAAAAATATATGAATCATGATATATTTTATTTATATTATCATCTATATTGTCTTGTTATTACATGAACGCCTTACTGAGTGAGGACGCAATTCAATATACATTGATTATCTAGAATTTGTAGTCGTTGAGTGAATAGGATAATATCTAAAGTGATTGATGCAATTTAAAAATATCATGTCCACAGACGACAGACTCATTTAAAATTACCTATTAACGATCTATTATTTATTTGAGCTGATAAAATGTCATGTTGACATATTTCATTTATACATAAATACGCGTTTTGTTATGTATTTATGTAACATTGAATTATGAATCTATTAATAAGTTAGCTAAGACTAGTTAACTCGTTCTTTTTTACCTATCATTCTTACATACCATTCTTTGCGTACGTCAAATTTATTTTAAGTTTTTACAATAGTAGTTAAATTATATTATTCATACTTAATCGGTATTGTTCTGCGAAGTGTACCTATAATACATTAGTCTGTGGTTTTTGAGCGTTGTTAACGTTGCGGCGTTGATTCGCGGGTAGTTATACTACTATAGAATAAAATGGATCATTTTTATAGGCACATTGAGTAGGTTTGTAAATGAACAACATAGTACTATACTGGTTGCCCAAAGAAATATTCAATATCAGATTAGTGGCGCTGATGTCATCTGAAATACCTTATGACAAATTTCTGTATAATAGTATACCCGAATACCCACCACCCACCCCAATCCACCAAAGGTTCTAATTCCCTTTTTACAACTAATTATAAGCGAATTTTCAAATCCCTCTTGAAACATGATGGTAGTCCAAAATCTAGTTTTTACTAATTTCAAGCTTGAGGTGTACCATATTATATTTGAATTACCTTTGACATTTGTCATAGTTGATACATAGGGTCTGTGCCACTATGTGGGTCGACGTGGGATACGAAATTTTCTTTTCACTTCTTTACGAGGTATTTAAATGGTGTTTTTGGTGTTAGTTCAATTTATAACTTATTTAATTTATGTTATACTTTCTATCAATGAATCACACAATCCAAATATGTACAGTTATCAGGAAAGTTCTCTCGTTGTACATTTTAAATTAATATTTAAATAATAATATGTTATACATACTTACTACGTATTTTAGAGTTTATTTAACAGTAATAATAATAAAAAGTCGATACTCGTCACTCGTGTTGTAGGTAGGTTATAGCTAGTAGCTAAATTCATAGCTCACTCCATTTCTGTCAATGTTATTAACATTGTTGTTTTATTCAAAACAAATTATTTTTTACCAACACATAGTTTTTCAATTATTAATGAAAGAATACTTGAAAAATAATATCTTACGAACATAATTTACAATGAAACTTTTATATTGAGCAAGTCAATCAATTTGTTAGCAATCAATTATTTTTGCAAAATTTCTCAATATTTAATTTTATTATAAATATTTAAATCAGAAGATTTTTTTTTTAATTTAAATTTAAATTGATTTATGAGTAATGGCTAACCTTGCCTGAGTCATACAGGCAGTGAACCTATTTGTATTTATAACTGAAAAAAGCAGTTTAAGCTCTTGAAAAAACAAAAACGCAAAAATGAAAATAATTAGTTTATAATAATGCATAAAAATAATTTAATTCCTATACTCTGATTACTTTTAACCACGTAAATAGAATAGTAATTATATGTTTCGATATATTTACAAACTATAATTTATAGGAATGCCATGATAATATATGTATTGAATATTGATTATTAAGCTGTCTAACGGGCTTAGTATGAATCATAAACCGTTAGATAGCGTTAGAATTACAAGGATGAACAACAAGCTGAAATAAAACCACCGGGCATGTCAAATTAATACAAATTGAATGATAAAAATATAAAATATTATGATAAAACTTACATGGGCATAATTAATTATTATTTCATACATCAAAACACGTGTTGAATTAAACACTGTGGATACAGAAACAATTATTGTTTTTGATTTTATTAGAATTGTCTTGTTTAAATATAAATTGTTTTATTAAATTACCGTTGTACTTCAGTAGTAGTAAATTTGTAATATTCATTATTGCTATTTACAATACTAAAATAGTTAATATAATCTATAAGGGTTAACATAATATGTATATCATACAAACTGAAGTTGTTATTTTAAAACATCGCTTTTTAAACATTTTTTAAAATGTTAATATTTTAAATATTAAAAACAAGAAAAACGATCAATGTAACGATATTACAATGATATGTATCTTACTATTTGGAACAGTAAAAACGTTTTGATTTTCAACTTTGCAGATGGCGGTTTCTAGTAGCAAATTAAATCTAGTTGGTGTAAAAAATAAAATTTTTAAGCAAAATAAATTTTATTTTTTTGGTGTAACACAAAATCAATGTAAAGATTTGGAAATTTTTTATCGAAATTAATATTATCACTTATTAGATATGAATTAATTTTCAAAATATTTTGACTTATTTTGTGTTGTTTATAGTTATTTCAAATGTTTAACTTTATTTTAGGTTCCTTATAAGTTGAACGTATATCAATTAAAAAATATTAAAAATTTATATTTATAATATTTTTTTAAGACGTTTAAAGCTTAACATTTTTAATATTCATTAAAATTATTTAACATTTATTTATTATTTTGAAGTAAAAAATTGATAAAATATTCTATATTCATATTTAAGATTTGAAAATTGAATACAAGGTTATTTATAAGGCTTATGTTAATGAAATTAAAAAAAAAGATGATTACGTACAATTTTAATGGCATTAGACGTTTACGCTAAAAAAACAATTTGTCATCAAATGATCTTAATTTAAATTATATCATTCAAAATGCATTAAGTAATTATAGAAATTTAAAATATTTTATCGTTATTTAAAGCTTTCATTTTTTATAGATCACAAAATTACATTCAATTTAGACCATTTAAAGGCATTTGAAATGTTTATACATTTTTTTTAAATATCGATAATAATGTTTAGGATCAGTGCTATAAGTCCACATAAATTGTTTTTATAGCTATTCAAAACTACTAAAAATACATAATCGTGAGTTTTTTTTTATAAATGTTCTCAAAATTTGTCAACAAAACGTAAGAACTATTTTGTTGTTGAAAATTTACATGACGTCCAATTTTCATAACTGATGCTTGAATGTTTAATACAAGATTTCTCATAAGTATTTATTACTAAAACTAAAAATCTAAAAATATTACAAGCTTTATTTTTTATGTGATTTGATATTTTAGTGAAAAATCGTGATTTTAGTTATTTTTTTCCGTTTGGTGACTGATGTTTTTATAAAATGGAAGCCGTTTAGGATAAACAAGAACTAAAAAGCCTGTTTATGGCTATAGTCATCTTATTAATAATTAAAAAATAAATTACTGTAATATTAATTAAATAATAAATTTATCATAAAACATATTTATTATACGATGACAGACCGTTTTTGCTCAGAATCGTTTTCGTATAATACTTATGGTTTACAATGATTTATTATTGAATTCAAATTTAACACATCCATTACAGTCACTCATTAAATGATTAGATTCATTTAACATCTATTGTACAGCAGAGTGGTTAGAAAATATTAATACTTACCAGTTTTTTTTTTTTTTTTTTTTGTTAGGAATATTTTAACTAACATAAGTGTGTATTATTAATTGACCGTTAAAAGTTAAAAAAATGATTTTATTGTTAATATATTTTGTTATGGCAAGCTGATTAATGGAGACTATATTAGTATGTTTTTTGAATTAATGTTTTAATTAGTTTTAATTAATAAACAAGTGAAAATATAAGAAAAATTGGTGTTATTAATATTTTTGACGAGGGTAAATAAATTGAAATTAAAATCACCCACTTTTTATGAGGCCAAGAGGGTGCATTTTTAATGTGAAAAACAATATGGAATTAATATACATATTATGTCTGTCATGTCTGTCAATAATATAATTTTCGATTCATCCAGAAAAATAATTAAAAACATAAATCTTAAGGTATTCATGACTTTCAATTATCAAGGACCAAAAAAAAAAAAAAAAACCGTTGCACGCATTTTATAATTAAGTAATTTTTTTATTATTTTAAAATTTCAAAATCATTGACATCCGTTAATTTACTGTTAAGACGACGATGTTTCCACCGTTGTTTTATTATTTGTATACTAACCTATCATGAGAATTCTATCGCAATAGTTGATTTTTGTTCGTCGTTAGCGTTTAGGCGGTGTAATGCCGTTCGTTGAAAATTAGATTTATGGTTAAAGTTTTGCAACACGGGTCGTGTTAAATTAAAAGCGAAATTTACACTTTTGAATCGCTTGGCCGTGTTTTTCATTTATGCGTTAATATTGAAGTGAAAAAAAAAATCCCACTGTTGACGTTTTTGACAGGATCTGCTTGCGTCAATTTCGGCATTTTTTTTTTCCGACAGCATTATGACAATGACTCGTAATGGGGGGACAGACGTTATCTACCCTTATCATCTATGATGACGGGGTTTATTATTATTATTTTTTTACACTGATGTGACCGAGCCACTGGTTGTATTAAAATAGCTGAAGGGTCTCTTAATTGATATTGTACGGTTTATATCTGTTTTCGATTTAGAGTGGGCTGGGAATGAAAGCTATTCTCTCGCTAGACTTTCGTCGAAATTATTCGATTCCCGCGTCCGTGATGTCTAATAATTGATGAACCAGCCAGTGGTGAATTCAAAAATACGAGTTTTACGATTGAATAATAATTATAATTAATATCCAGGAATGTGATAATTCCAATAAATCATACGCATATATTATGCCGTTTTGCAATTACGTACGTGATAATGATTGCCAACCATCATCGTCAAGGAGTTTCAGGTTTAATTTCAATCGATCACTCAAAATCTAACCGGATTATGTATGTATTCATATATTTATTTTGATTTATTGCTTTTTATAACAGAAGCGTGTTTCTTGACAAATGCTCGTGTACCTGTACTAATAAATATAGTGTATGACTCATTGTTTTAGTAGAAATAGTATTCAGTTGTAAACAAAATATTAGATAAATTAGAACGCATAATAATGTAACTAATAATGTTGTAAATTATTTCAATAATGCTGTTAATCAAAAGTTATACTATATAATTTAATCGCGATAAAGATGATTTGTTGTAAAATCATTACTTAATAATATTAATTAAAATATGATATGGAGTGCCAAAAACTTGTAAAGATTAATTTTTTTATACGGTGATGTTTTTATAAGTTCAAACATTTAGTTTAATATTAAATTAATTAGCTTTAAATTGTTTTTTTTTTTTTGCTGTTGTGGGGAAGAACATTATAAGTGATAAGAACAGTAGTTGTATTAATAAAAAATAGCATGACCATACCTAATTATATGCATAGGTATATGCACGGAGATAGAATAGGCAATTTATATATATAAGTGCAATATATATTGAATACGTTTTATTTGAAGGCTAATATTGTTCAAAACAGAATATCATTATTAATATTGTAACAATGTAACGTAATAATAAAATAACAAACAGAAATTTTTATATTTGTACGAAATGTAATTATTAAGCAATTAACATTTCATTTTGAAATTATTAGCTACAAATATAATTATAAAAGTAATGGGATTAAAGCCAAAATGAGTATCAAAAACCCCAAAATCAAAAGCGTATCAAATGTTTAAGTAAACATCATTGCAATATTATGGATATTATTAAACTCGATTCGATTAGTTAATAATCTAAATAGATATTATAAAATCTATCTAGATAAATGAAGAGTTTAAGTTTTAGGCATTGAATTGTTTACTTCTCAAGAAATCATAATTTATATTTATTTTATTATTTAATATTTTAATATTTAAATTGTGAAAATTATTTATAGATTAAAAGGTACTTTGAGTTTTTTTTATTTTGCTATGCTTATTTTATTATCGAACAATAAAGATTATTGTCCGAACAGAAAAATTAATATTTTTCTGAAAAAGACAATTTAATAATATGGTGATTTTAGGCAAAATATTATTATTTTATAATTTTTATATACTTAAAAATACATTTTAAAAGGTGAATATTGATTATAATATCTAAAAATATAATTAAATTGATTAATTATAAATTATGATTATTCGAGCTAAATGTTTACCAAGCTTTATTATTATAATAGAATGTTTTAATGATGAATTTAAATACATAAAATATTTCTTTTTAGAACTTTAAATCGGTTATTGATTTCCAAGCCACATATTTATTATAAAATACACACAAACAAATAGATACTGTGATTGTTTCGATGTTTTAAATTTCGTTTGACTGTGTGTACCAGGACTTATTCCGAGATATTATAAAATGTCATTTATATTATCTAACCACAAATCAGAGTATATTAGTGAAAAAAACAAATTTAGTTGTATAATAAATTATTTTCAACAGGTTATGTTGTACAATATATTATATAATATTATAATGATTATTAATTAACAATAAAATGTAATATCATCTTAACGATATGAATATTGTAGTGGTTATTATTATTATTTTAAAATACAATATGCTTACGTCGAATTATCAACTCACAACACAATATTATTGTAGAAACCCGTAACTTTTGTCGGCCTGCAGCAAAATATGTGGTTTGCTCTGTACAATACGATAGTGTGGTAATCGGACTCACAGTTTACCATTATTACCGTATGTGTACTATTGTTGGTGGAAATCGTGCAAGTTCTTTCGATCGCCAAGACTAGCTACCGCGTACTCGACTTCGGGAAATCGTACATCGGCGCCGGGCACCGGAAGCGGTCGGCTGGTTAGAACGATCGTCCGGAATTGCGATCGATTGTGTTCCGATGCTGCCGGGCGTCGTAATCGGTCTCGAGAGGCTGTCCACCGCTTTTCCGACCAACGGTTTGCCGGCCGTTGGTTCACGATACGCACCGGTAGTTGTTGTTGTTTTGGCGTGACGATGAGCCGATCGGCGGAAGTAGGCCGACTGTCTGCTAGTCGGTCGCTGGCAGGCTGTAGACTTTCCACGAGTCCGTCATCGGTTAACTGATGATTTTCTGCGTGTCCGTCGTCAGTAGGCCGCAAACTTTCTACGTGTTCGTCAACAGTTGGCTGCAAACCTTCTACGTGTCCGTCACTGGCCGTCTGCTTTAGTTCATCTACCAATCCGTCGACTGCGGTCGCTATGGTGGTCGTCTCAACTTCTGCTTCCGTTTCTGGTTCGACGGTAGTGACCGGGTCCTGTTGTAGGTATGCGTCTTGTTGGTCCTGTGTCTCTGTCAAATCGTCAGTGACCGAATAAGTCGTGACCTGATCAGCTTTTTCAAAATCGCCCAGCGACCATTTCTTGTCGGGATTGGCAAAGAACAGTGCTGGCGGTGGGAACCGGACGGCCGTTAGCATGTGAACGCTCTCTTCGCTGGCCATCGGAATGTCAGGAAGCGGAACGCTGTCTACGGTTATCCTCCGATCGCTCGCTTGCTCCATCGGGATACAGCCGACTATCGTCGATAGCGACCACCAAAATGTCTGTACGAGAAATGAAATAAAAAATGTATAATTTAGTTTATAATATATAATATACAACTACGCATTGTGTATGTGTGGGGAAGTATTACTCTTTTAAATATAATATGTTCAAATCGATGAGCTACACATTTTTAGAAAATGATACAAATATATTAATAATTAATTCCAGTGTGCCGAGACGACCGTCATATGGAATGAATTAGTAAGGCTTGTGAATCTAAAGCTTCCACTTCATTGTCAGATAATAGTCAAATTGGTACTGTGTTTTTACTTAGTCAAGTACTGATTTTGTCATATTATTTTAAGTTTTTCATAAATGGACTAGAGACGGTGTTTGTATATGCTCATCAACATCATCATAAGTGAAATTTTGAGGAGAGTGCGAAGAGTAGGACATACATATCTACAAAAGATTCTACTATAGATCGTATTTTAGACTATTTGACGAGTTCATATGGACTCGATAACTTTTGACGAAGCTAAGCTCACAACCAAACTGTAATCTTCACATATTACACCGATGGGATATGAGTATAAATACGATATCTATATTAGAATTAGAAAATAGTAATCGATTGAGGAGTATCTAAACTATATTAAATAAAAACACTCGTGAAAATCGCTAGAATCATTTAATATCGATGGAATTTATTTATATTTTGTTCGCATTTTAATTAAATTCAATGCATGCTCGTGTTATTCGTATATTAAAATGTATAACTGTCAGTTTGATTAATACGCAGAGAAACTCAGAACTTTTTAGTTCATCTTTTTCGTATTTATCTATCATCATTAAAAACGTCTTATACACAGTTGTAAATTTATAACACCTATACCCAGACACACTAGTTGGTTAGATCTGTTTATTTTTAAATGATTGACATGAAACATATTATTATCTTGTAGGGTTTAAATATACTTGTGTTAAACATTTTTTTATTGTACCTATTTATGATTGGTGTTCGTTTACGGGCTTGAATATTGTGTTGTTTTGTAAAGTAATGAATAGTTTAATAAAAAAACAATTACTTACTTTTTGTTTAAATGTTCCTAAGAAAAACATTAGGATTTAAAAATGAATGGCCAATAATTGAGTTTCAGTCGTTTCAGGAGAAAAAGTGATGTTATTCCTTGTAAATAAAAATGCATTTATCTTATTTATTTAGAACTTCGTGAGTAATTTCGTTTAATATGTAAAAACTAAATAAAAAAAAGAACGCTAAAGAGGATATTTATTGCCATTTAGTTTTTAAACAATTATAAACGCAATAAAATATAACACGCTTAAGATAATCCATGTTCATAGACAATATTCTAATAATTAGGAAACTATAACTACCTATACAATATTTATTTTTACCTGAAAATAACGATTTTGTTTAAAAAGTACTTACAGTTTGTATGAAGATAGATTGAATGATCATGTTGGTTTGTTTGATTTTAGTACTTCTATCAGTCTGCACACGTTACACTGATGGTATATTTAATATTCCATCAGTTAAACTCTATCATTCGTTTTTAAATATCAATTACCGTATCGATGTTAATGATTGTATTAATTGCGCGCTTGTATAACATCTATATTCTATGTAATTTAACCGAAATTGAGATATTAATATTGAATAGGTTTTTGTTCCGGTTTGTTTTTCTTTACATCACTACACGTTAATAGAAGCTTTTTCTTTTATGACAATAATTTTACACCGCCTGTTAATATTATTAGTAATTTACGTACTTATACATTAATTTATGGATTAAATATTTTTAGCTCAATTACGACGCAATTGTCCATACTTCGGAATATTAATCCATAACTATTATCCATAGTTAACTATAGAATTATTTATAACATTAAAATAGGTAAGTCTTAATCTGACATAATATGAAATACTGTATTATAATAATATTAATGTGGTGTAGAACATTATATTATGTATGTGTGATTAATAACCTATTTATTAAATTAATAATCATGTAGAAAATATAATAACTGACAACAAATTAGATTTAATTTATCTTAATGGAAGGCAATTAAAAATATAATCGTTTAATATTTATTTTTATTTAACTTTATTAACGTTAATACGAGATACAAATGATTTTGTTTTATTATGTTGATTTAATAATTTTTTTTTAATTTGATTTTAAATAGAACAAAATATACTTTGAAGTATGTATTTTAAAGATATTATATGATTAGTTGAATTCTTTTTTTTGTCAGTGTAAGAAAAACACAAGTGTTATAAATGACATTCTCTTTTTTTAATGCATTCATTATCAGTAACATACTATTAGTATTATGGATTAAGGTCATATTTATACTATAAATATTTTGTACTAGATATTAAAACATATATATATAGGTAATTTTAATTTATAAAAGAACTATTCGACGATTCGCAATATCTTAAAATAATTTAAATATTATATCTAATATTTTTGTATAAGCAGTAGTTAACTCATTTATTATTTAGTGTATTTAATGGTAGGTATTTGTAAAAAATCAATCAAATAACTATTAAAGTGATAATATGGCATCTACCAAATAAACTTTTGATAATTTTGATAGTTTTATATGGTGAATATAATTTATAATAACAATTAAATAAGTAAGTTATAGGCTAAGCTATAAATTGTGAGCTATAACCATTATATTAATTTTTAAGTCTTTAAAGTAATAACATATCTTGAAACTTTTGTTGAAAGTTTTTCATCATTTGGTGACAAGCAACTCTAATGAAATCTAAGTTTTTTAGGCTTTAATTAAAAATACTTAAAATAACTTTTACCACGAATAAATTAATTATAATGAAGTATTAATAATACGATAAGCCGAAAAATGAAAATCAATTTTTAAATGAATTCTAAAAGTTAGATTATGGTGATTAGGCTGGAATAGATTGATATTTAAATAAAATAAAACAATTGTTTTTTCAGCAGAGTGAAAAGAAATTAGTTTTTATATACCTAGTATATAATATGTGTAAGAAAAGAAAAATTTAGGACGATGATCATGTAAAAATACATATAATCTTTACATATTACAAGATGATTCCGTTAACAGTACTTTATATATATATTATATCTCGTTAAAAGTATTACATTTTTTGAAAATGTTTTAATTACATAATTTTAAATAATTTATAGAAAGCATTTTGAAAATATAAGAAATTATTTTTATCGTTATAAGCTTAAAAGTTGTATAAGTGTTTACTTTTTTAAATGACAGTATAAATGTTTAATTTCGTATATTGGGACAGAATATATTATACTATTTAAAATGATTTAACATTAACAAGTGATTAATTAGTTATGACGTATAACCAATTAACTCCAAGTTCGAAATTTTATTTTTGTTAATTAAAATTCTCGGACCAATATTTTGGTCTAATACCTATATGAAATTTAAAATATGTGTTTATATTTTATGATTTATTATTATTTAAAGTTTAGATTAGAAGAGTTGTGCTGTAAAAGTGTACTCCAAAAAATATTTGTCTACTACTCCGCTTATCTAAACTTTAAATAGTTATAAAATACTGAGTATTCGTTTGAAATGTACAGAAAAATATTCTGTTTTGGAATGTAACATTTAAATATCATATAGTCATTAAACGATTAAATTAAGTGAAACAACTTTAAAATGATAAAAAAGTAAATTATTTAACTTTTTACACAATATTGTTAGGTAATCACTTCAGTTATGTAAAAAATATATTTTAAAAGCGTAAATACATTCCAAGATAATGATTGTTAACTGTTTATAGAATCACCTAGTAGAAGTTAATCAAGACGTATAAAGACAAGTGTATGTTTTTAATGTTTTTTTCACTTATAATTTAAAATTGTTTAATGCATAAGTCATTTTTTTTTTTTTTTTTATGTATGAGATTTATTTGCTAACATTTATACTGATTTATTTAAGTAGTCTGATATTAATATAAAAGAGAAGTTCATGATGTAAATTAGTTTTTTTTTGTTGTCATGAACCAATTATTTTAGAATATATAATTTTTACTAAATGTCATGTAGAATTTAAAATTATAAGTACAAAATATGCATTTATTTGTTTTAGTGATATGCTTGAGAGAACAGTGCCTGTAATCGTGTATGAGGAAAAAACGTACTTTACAAAAAAATCTAACAAAGAATTTAAATAATTATACATTACTAGTTTCCGGTACCAACAATGTGCATGATTTTGCACACGAGAGCATGTTAAAAAATAACAAAGATATACTTTGTGTAGGTACTAACCTAATTTTTTTCATTTGAGATTTATTAATTTATAATATATTAGTAGAATTTAAAATAGTTTTTTTTTTTATTTCCATATTGGTACTTATATTCATGTACTATGTAGTTATTATGAAAATTATTGCACTGCTGAATTTTCTAAAGTTTTCGGGTTTTAATATTGAAGAGCTTAGATGTAGTATATACCCTTCATATTCTTGATCTTTGTACGTATTTCTATGAATGAAAGAGGGTACTCAAGGTAAGGGATTGGTAGTCTACTTGTAAACTCTGCCATTAAGTCTAAGGGAGATTCAACCACAATATTCTTACCCATCAAAGCCGCAAAGGATCGTAGACATTGTTTGGAGGTTTAGATTCTTGGAACTAACTTAACTAGGCTCATTTTCATCTATATTAACGTCACGGAAGTATAGTGAAGGATATTAATAATTATACTTTAGAATATTTTGTCGCCTCTGGTCTTAGTAATAATTAAAAGACAAGCAACTTTTTAGTGCTTGTAGTATATATTATAGCATCGAATAAATTCGTGGAACCTATTTCAATTGTTATTGACTTAAAGTACATACATAATACATATAGTATTATGATTAATTTTTGAATACACCATAATAGATAATGTGTTTCTCTAGAACACTCATCACGGTTATTAAGTAAAAAAAAAATATGTACTTTTGGTGCAAATAGTGTCCTTTGTAACGATTATTAGATTGTTCATAAAAACAATACGACATGTCCATATTATTATTTGTATGATACTATTTTTATTACGTATATAATAATAATATATGTAGGTATAGGAATATATTATATCCTATAAAAAAAAGTTGGTTACATTTTCGCCTAGAGGTTTGCACTGTTACTTTTAACTTCCGTATCGACAAATTTTTGTGTCTGGAAACATTTGTTTTGCATCCTCATCGGACAATACGGTACATTGTACGTACGCAGCGTAATTGGATTAAGAGTATAATGTCCTCGATTTTACTGTATTGTAACGATGGCATAAAAATTACCCGAAGGGGCCATCTGGTTTTTAAATCTGGCACAGTTGATGGACAAACCACGTGTATTACCTGCTGATAATATTGTTTTTTTTTTTTCGTTACCTATATATGTATATTTATTATTTCGATCACATTTATTATCGTAGGTACTATAAAATACGGTATTATTTTATTATTATGTTATGATTGATCGTGTGCGGGCAGCGAACACATTTGCTCGGAGAATCTATTAATGGATACAGCCGGTGAAAGGTTCCGACTGTTATAACCGTGAACGAACGAGCAACGAGCGTCGTCGTACATTGAAGTGTCACTAGGCCTTCGATTCGTGTTTTTGCAGTATTCTGTTGCGATTTGTCAATCACACAGAGAAAAAAAAAACGATTGAAAGGGGAAAAAATGTCAAAAAATAAAATAATTATGTTCAAAACATCTGTGGTTCATTTCCTTTTTAGATATTATCATATATTTTTACTCGACCATGAAAATAATATGTAGCTTGACAATACAAGTGAATCAGACGCTTTTTTTTTACTCTAATCTGTAGTAGATACAATAATGTTAAGTAAATTTAATCCATTAACAAATTCAAACACCGTTGTACTAAAATATGGTTAATTATAAAACTCTGCAGATTTGCTCACGTATCTTTTATTTTATTTTTAAATATGTTTAATTTAGTAAAAAGTTTAAAATAAAACTGAAAATTGAAATATTAAATCTAACGAATAGTGATTTATAATAATTATGGGTAATATAACTATTTATCTACATACGGAATAACACAAAACTCGCCAGGAATGATCATAAGGTTATTCGGTCACAGCAAAAATAAACAGATAGTCATGTGCATTAAGCTTGGGGTCATTGTAAAAGTGACACACACATAACAATGGAAAACTATATGTAATTAACTAATTTGTTTCCAAATTTGACTGGATTTAATTTAATTGAATTTATTACCATTCGCAGCTCATATCCGATTGGGTACTGAACATACATATTCGTTTATTTATTATAATGGTTTCATTTGTTAACAACCCAGGGCTGACTAATAAATTTCCACTCTCTATCATTAACAATGCACTATAAGTACATCATTTCCAATAATGCTGTGTAACTATGAAAAACTAAGTCACTACAGAAATATTAGACTGACAATATGATATATCAAAACACTATAAAATAGCCAATAAGTATTACCTAGATCAATCGTATTATTTTTTTATCAATCACAAAATCATGGTTCATTAACCACAGTAAGTATAAGTGTTACCACAAAATAACCAATATTTATAAATATATTTTTTTCTTCTATAAATTATATAGCACAGTAGTTTCCAACCGTGGCTAAAGGAGAATTTATAATATTTAGATACTGTACGGGGAGAATAAAATGATGAAATAACGAGAATTTTTTCGTTAAAATAATTATGCCATTTTACAAACAATAAAAGTATTATAGAAAATTTTTCTACGGATTATGGACTTGGTGAAAAAAAATAATCTCAAATTTCTCATTAAATTTATTTTATAAACAATATTTAATATAAAAATATTTATAAAATGTATATATTTAAAAATATAAAAATTGTATTATTAATTATTAAGTTGATATACATTTTATTTTTAAAATGATGAAAAAAATAAATATTTTTATCATTAAAACAATAAAAAGTCTTTTAAACTCTAATTTAAGGGAGGAGCATGAGATTTTTGAAAATCTATAAAGGGGCGTAGAATAAAAATATTGGGAACCACTGACATAGTAGATATTTTAGTTTGTGAATTAAATCATGCTTAACGACCAATAAAATATTTATCATAGCATATAATTATATTTTTTAAGAACAAGTACGTATAATAAAGTTGAAAATATAAATTCCATTATTAATTCATTGAAACAAAGGAGTTATTTTTTTATTAAATTGTTACTTAGCAAACATTTCTAGCGGGAGTATCATTATCATTATTATTTTGTTCGTGTATATAAAATTATATTTTACATTAATAATTTTCTATTGTAACAAAGAATAATATGTATATTAATATTTAAATATATGTTCAAGTAAAAAAAAAAAATTATACAAAATACTTACAGTTAGTGGTTTTGATAGATTTAAATATTAATGCTGATAAATCAGTTCGATTAAAAAAAATACCAATTTATCAAGTTTTATTTTTATACAATGTACAGTTTCACTGATTTCAAGGTCACTAATCTCAAATTTATAAACTAATTTGTGTGTATACGCCTCGCTATAATATCACAATGTAAATAACATTGTATCTCGGCAATTGGTGAGATATACATACATTATATAAAGTATCTAATTTAATCAGTATTACATTGTACAATAAACGAATTAATTGAATACTTAAAAACATTTCACTCGTTTCATAATATTAAATTTTCAAGTTCTAAAAAATTAAAAACCAACAGGATTTTTGATTTTTTTTTTTTTATATGTAGTAGTTATAATAATACCAAATTAATTTGCATTAAAAATATTTTTTCTGATGCAATATTTTATATTTTAGTAGTTAAAACTACTTATTAATTTTTTTAATAGGTAATTTACACGTATGTTGTATGAGTGCGTATCTATAACTGTATAGCACAATTATCCATATATAAGAGAAAATAGTGATGCTAAAATAATAAAAATTGTGTTACGCTGTTTAACTGAGAAAAAGTACAACAAAATAATTGTGGGCTAAAAGATTTTTTCAATGATTTTATCACTACAGGTGTCCTGTTGGGAAACACCACTTTACCGGAACTTTTGAATGGTTTATTTTTTTCCAACATTTTTGGCATTGTAACCGTAGGGGGTCAACTTTTAGTACGCCGGGAATGTTGTCGATTAGCCCCCCAACGATTCGTCTGTAGTTCGTATAAGCTCTAATGAAATATTTATATTCAATACAAACGTATTAAACTGATTATCTGTATTTTGATAAAATCATAAAGTAAGTAAATGATTTTGGGTAACTGATTTATTTTCTCATTTTTAATTCACTTTAACATTTGAATAATTATAGTATTGAAAAATAGTTCTGTGATAAAATATGTTTTGATAAACATAATTATTAATAGTTTTATATGTGTTTATTTAATTAAATAGAATTATTAAAGCTAGTAAATAAAAATGCAGTTTCTATATTAGTATTGTTCATAATTAGAAAGCGTTCAAATAAAAACTAAAATAAAAGTTATGTATATTAAACTTATTTTGTATAGAATTATTAGTTACTATGAAAACATGCTTTATATTAATTATGAGTATTGAATTTATTATTTTCATTGTAATAATGTAAGTAGGTATATAAAAATAATCAAATTTTCAGTAATTAAAATATGTTTTAAAAAAAATAGTAACAAGACTTAAAGAATATGCGATAAAAAATATTAAATATGCATTTATCGGATTTCGTAACAAATGCATACAATACTATAGATTTTAATGATATTAAATTGATAGTTTTTATGTTCTTTAAAAATAACCATAATAAAAAAAAAAAAATAATAATAATAATAATAATAAATAAATAAATAAAATAAAAAATAAAATGTAAATAAAATACATGTATTCAATATCGATATCGATTTCGATTTCAGATAAATTTCATCAAATATGCATTTATATATATATATAGATATTGTTTGATTATTTCAATAATGATGTGTTTAATGATTGATCTGATAATATGATTCTCGTGTCGATGCTTAAAAATGAATTGAAACGTTATTGATTAGTCACAGGCGTTTGTTTATTGATGGAAAACCTTGATTTTATTTAGTTGATGTATTTTTAACACCTGAGCACTAAGGTGAGAAAAATCGAGGCGTCCAACTCCATTTTCAGACTTAGTCTGGCACATACTTATCCATGACCTATTGGCAGTTAAGCACAGACATAACTGATCATATAAAAGAATAGCAAACCATAAACTATAAGACAACCTATCAATCCATATACACCTAAAAGCACTTCGGTTCTCTAATAGGGTATAGGATTGGTAAGTCCTTAACATATCATTATAATATTAATTGCTGTGTCAAAACAATGACTGATCTTTGACCCTGATGGTCAGTATTTTTTGTTTATAACGGGTGATAAAAAATTATACAAGCTGTATAAGATATTTATGGAGTAAAGGTATCTATAATATAAATATTAAATATTCATATGAATAAGTCCAATTAAAAAGATTAATATTCAATGACAACTCGAATGTTAGGGTACCTATATATTTTATTTCATGTAAGCTTTTTTGACTTAAATATTGTTATCATTACCCATAACAATCTAAAAGTTAGAGTTAATCACATAATGTCTTATTACTGGATGGGTTCTTTCTTCAAGTCTTTAGTTTTTTTGAAATGTAGCTAATTAATTTAATTTATTTTAATTTATATTTTACGTATTAATGTAATTTGTACTTATTTACAATTTGGACAAATTGTTAATTAATAATTAAAAATGAAGTTATTTATTTATTTTTTTTGTATGTGGAATTGTTCTACAATTTCTAATAATATTTCATCACTAGTTTTAAACGATATAAAAATTGATTACTACCTACTGTCACGGTGTATATTTATTGTTCATTTTTTTTTTTTTTTTGTATAATTATGTAACTGATTATATTTTTAGTTTGATAAAAATATGCTTTTACTGTTGATATTATTAATTCAAATTTAATATGTGTTTAACTAACAACGAAATTTAATTATAGATAATATTATATAGCTTACAAGAATGTGGATTGTACATTTTTGTAGGAAAAAAAATCGATCTTAATCAGTTGAAAAGACAGTAATTAGATTATTTGTTAAATGAAAAACTACCGGACAGGGTTTTATTTGAGGGTAATTTTTTTTCGACCTTTCTCGTTAACTTATCTTGTTCGGGGATCTGAGCTATGTTATGCTCTGTGGTTAGCACGTGGTAAGGCAAAATATCTATTAAAGTAATTTAAGAAAAATCATGTAGGATTTAGGTTTATGGATAATTTTATGACGTGTTTAATTATAACACTAGAACTGTATAAATTTAACACGTCTATTAACTATTATATGTTATATTGAAATTATATAACTACCTTCTATATTTGAAAACATATAATAAAAAGTTTTAATTACTAAATTACCTAGTATAATTAATGCAACTACTTGTATATAAAATAATTCTGTATGAATCATGTTAAACGTACACTATTCTACAATTCATTTCAATAAAGCTTATATCTTATTGTCAATATAATTTTATTAATACGATCAAAGTTTTAGTACCTAATATATTTTGTATTTGAGTCTTTATTTTTTAATACATACTGTATACACATTACTCTATAGAGATACGTTGATGCGCAATACTTTCATAATAATTCGTTTGTGTGACTTAAAAATTATTTATATATTATTAAAAATTACATATTGATTACACAATTAAGTAATCGTTTTACGTGTTGAGATAATATCAAATAAATATTAATTTGAGAGCAAAATATTTCAAAATAAAGACGTTATAGTCAATTACAAGTACATTTTCGAAATACAATTTTATTTTTTCAAAATTTATTTCACATACCAATACAATATATAAGCGTAACATATTATGTAATTGGTTTTAGTAAACATTATTTTTTTCTTCTTTTAAAATAGTTAACGAATAGAAGAAATTCAGTACAACTTTCACGCTGTAGGTGTTCAGTGTTCTTCAGCACCCATTTTCACACACTCCACGTGTGACAAATATATTTTATGGTTGTCATGATTACGATAGTCTGTAATTATCGGGAAGGCTAAAATGTGGACAGCTGATTTCAAAAAATATTAGTCATGGTGTCCTCAAGTCGAGTACTCGAAAAATTATGCTGTCTAAATATTTTAAATATTAATAAAATAGAAAAACTAAAATCATTAGTTTTTTTTTTGGATACTTTAATAATATGAACATTTAACAGTAGGTATAAGTTATACTAAATTTTTTCCTTTGTTTCGTATAATGAAGTCAAATATCAATAAAATATTTAAGATGTATTTCTGACCCAATGTGGTATCTAATGCAGCTACCATCAAGGCTATCATCGTTTCGTTTTATTCATTTCCGCATGGACAGCTTGTTTAATGCTTGCAATAGTACAACTGGTTTGGAAATTAGACTAAAAATCAATTTTTGATATGAACGTGTGTTTGTAATATTTTCTTAATGACTGTACACATTATGGTCTGAAATTCAACAAATAAAGACAGCTTAAGTAGTTTATATAATTTTGATAAGACAGCGAAATTAATTATGCATATTATGATTTGATATTAATCAATAGTAAATACAGAATGACCCAACTCAAAACTTTAACACAATAGATTAAATTTTAAAAATGTTTTACATATTCATATAAAATTATAAAGTTATTAGAATTCTGTAAAACATAAAAAAAAATGCATTAACTATAATATATATATATATATATAGTCAGTAAATAACTTAATTTACTTTAACAATGTCTTAATCTATATTATTATATATAGGTATAATGCTATTATAATCACAATTAAACAAAAAAAATAAATGTAAGTTATTATTATTGATTTTAATATTTTATGAATTCGCTTATTTTTTAAAAGAAAATTAGCAAAGTTTTAAAAGTGGAATATATTAAGTACCTATTTGAATAAACTAGCTCATTAAATTTCAGTGTAATTTAATACTAATGATGGGTCATTAGTCATTACCATTGAATGTTATGAAAATATATTTCATTAAAAATTTATTAGTAGCTGATTATGTGACAGCTCGGGAAAAAGTAGTTGTAGCAACCAAGTTAACTATTAATTGAATCAGAATAATAATATAATATTATCTACGTTTAATGATTTTTAAAAAACGCCCTATAAATTTAGAGCCCTATAATATCATATACAGTATATTATATATAGCGCAATGCGCATAAATTTAAATTTGAAAGTCATGCCTCGTGGAAACGTTAATCATTGGAGTGTGTGTATTGAATATTAGCTTTGTCTATACGGGTTATAATATTCATACGGTTACGGATTCTGTAAGGATATATTAAATATAGCCGGCCAAGGACAGTATTTTATGCTCCTAATGGGTCTGCCGTTTGCAATATTATTTATTTGATATTATAATAATGCGTTTTATAGGTACTTGAACGGCGTCGGGCTGACTCGATGCCAACAAATAGCCGCCTGTGGGTGTTCTGAAATTTGAATCGTATGCGTAGTATGCAGCATTTTCCGATCTTTAGCTGAGGCCAGCAAAAGTTCACATCTCGGCCTATATGAAAAAATATATATACTATAGATACTAAACTAAAAACAAAAGAATAGTAAAACCTAATCTCACTGACTTGGTAGAAAGTAAAGTTCCATTTTATTTAATAAGTAAAAGTTAGGATTAAACAATTTTTTTTACAAACATTTCATCATAGGGTTGTAATGTTTATATTTTAAAACTGAAAAAATATTTTTATTCTCTCTTTACCGCATAAGATCATTAACCGCTTCAGTTTACAAAAGTCAGTTGTGACTTTTTTCAGTGTGGTGCTACAATAAAATGTTAATATTTTGAGATGATCAATCTGATCATTTAAAATTCAAGCGAATTAATAAAATCGATTTTAATAATGTGTTTTATCTCAATAATAATACATTTGTTGAAAATTTTATAAAATATATAGGTAATTTTTAAACAGTTAAATTAATTTAATTGTAATTCATGTGAATAATTGTAATTGAGCCATAACATATATGTGAAGGAAATATTATTATACTGTGTTAAAATTAATAAAAATTGTAAAATTATGATAAATGTTATAAAAGAAAAAAAATAGGTATCTATTATTAATCGTAGTATTACATAATCATATTCACTACAAATATTTTGTTTGCATAAAATACTTTTCAAAGTTCCAGTTTTAAGTAAAATATATTATGAAAATGTATTTAAATTTGTTAGTTATTTTTCTTAGTTACTATCTTTGTTTGTGGTGCAATTTTATCCAAAATTCTATTTTTTTTTTTTTTAAATAAAACCTATGTTTTATTAATAACTTCATTTTGGTTTAAAAAGGGATAAATATTTTTTAAAGTTATTGAAAAAATTAATTCTTAGATAAATTAAAGATATAAACAAGGAGAATTTTAAGTAATAGTAAACTAATTATAATAAATCAAACGATGAAATAATATTAATATAATATACATACACATGTTATAAAAAATACCAACTAACCAAATATAATATTATATATATTATTACCTTTCATAGTAAATTTAAATGTTTACGTCATTAAAAAAGATTATAACAATGATGGTATACACATTGTACAGTATACATAATAAAACAATTTAAATATGGCTTTATTATTTTATCACTTAAATATAACTTAAATGTTATTGTTTATAAAAATATTTCTAGTTAGTTATTGGACTTTATCGTTAAAAGTTGGACAAATAATTTAATAAAAAATTACAGCATGGGGGTATCTACCTCCTAAATACTTTATTAACTTTACATACATTGACCAAATAAATAATACGGAATATAGTTGTTGCGAAAATAATATAATTAGGCTAATCAATATACCCTAATAAACGGGTTTGTTTAAAAAAAAGAAAAAAAAACTAATAGCGTTGAAAGTTTTCTCGTGTGTTGTCATTGGTTTTTCTTAGAAAGATGATGTGTTACAGAAATGTCAATTTTTAGTTATTTATAGTTTAACTTATTTTTCGTTAAGTCGTTAAACTCGGATAAAGTTTATAATTTATTTTTAGTTCAGATAAATTATATTGACGTTCCGGACCATTTGACATTTTCGCGTACCTACTTGTCATCACACAATAATAAGTCGCGGGTATTTGACGTAGAAATAATTTTATTTAAATTACCATTTTTATCCGTCCGTTGTGTAGTTTGATATTCTTATCTCATCATTATACAACATAATTTTCACGCATAATTTCGTGTCTAAACTAGTTTCAAGTACGCGTATCGTACACGAGTTAACACGGTTTTCTGTGTCTTGATATAATTACATTTTGCGGGGACAGAGTCAAAACATTGTCGTACCCGCCGGGATGCGCGTATAATAGGTATTGTAATATTATATTATTACTATCACGGGATTGGACGTTGCTTTTAAAAACCGTTTCTTTTTGTTACAAAACGCGGGCCACGCCAGAGCAATATATACGCCAATGTGATCTGCCACCAAGGACTCGACGAGCCCAGGGATCGAAAGCCCGCAAGCACGGTCGTGTTTTTGTTGTAGAACATATTATTATTATTATTATTATTACGATATTGTTCATAATGTACGCTATCGGTTATACAACGCGACATACAAAATACATGGTACACGATATTATGTGATAATAATAATAATAATAATAATAATAATAATAATATATATTATATTTTAAACGTGTTGTTCCCCTCCACGCGGTCGGTGTAAAAGCACGCGGCATGTCCTCTTCTCGGCCAATAATTGGTGCATTCGCCGGTCGCTTTATTCAGTCACATTCAAACGTGTCTTAGAATATAATCTTAATCCTGCCATTCGTGAACACACTGAAAATAAATTTTTTATTTTTAATAAGTCTTGTGGTTTTATGGTTGCATACATACAACTATTGTTTATTAATTAATGCACATACAATATATACCATCACTTGCAGTGTATATTCAATTGTTTTAAATTTCCATCGTCAGTAATATCATCGCGTCGACATGACGGTGATACCCACGTTTGTAATCGATAAAATATTTTCGAAAATATTCAGACGACAGTCGAAGAATTATACTGTAGAACGTAAGTAAATATTATTAAATTGATAAACTAAAAAAACAAAAACAAAACAAAACATTATGAGTTCAATACACGGTTAACATAAATTTTTTTTCATCTATATATTATATATAATATCCATAGCATAAAAGTTCTCAGAATAAGTTATCATACTTTTTGTAAGTATTGTAGGTAATTTGTACTTTTATCTTGAATTAAATTTATCATCTTTCGCTCACCGAACTATAAGTTGTACTACAGATTTCAGATAAGTAAAATATACGGTTAAACTTGTTTATTTTAACGTAATATCAATTATGTCCATCATATTATCTAAATAACACAGTATCGTTATGATTAATTACCGTAATTAGAAGGAAATTAGAAGTCCATTACGAAGATATATATAAATTTTATTTATCATCGTTATACATACACGGTGGTCGAAGAAAAAGTAGGAAGTTAATATTATAATATTAAATAAGTTTTTGAAATATTCACACGCGAATCACAACTTAGAAAACAATTGATTTAAATATTAAGCCAAAACACTATTAAAAAGTTGTTTCTAAACCTTACCTAATCTAGTCTTTTTACCCTATGATGTATTGTTTGAGAACGACTTAGTTTTTACGATTGACATAATATGTAATTTGTGTATTGAATAATATGATTACATGATGAAGTTTAAATACAAACAACTTTCGATGTTTAAAAATATTTATCCCACGTTGTTAAAATATACCGGCGGAGTAAAAACAAAAATAAAAAATGAAAAAACAAATAATAAAAATAATAATAATAGTAATCTATACAAACTTGCGTAATTAACACATGAAATAAGCATGCAACCGCTAACCCACTTGCCTTCTTTTTTGTACTTATTATTACGCTAGCAATGAGATTTCACTTTTCCGCCACATCTAATTGCAATGGACATCAATAAAAACGATAGTTAAAGATTATTGTGAAACAATAGTGAAGATTTATTTTACCATAGCGAAATTGCACGACTATTTTATGAATTGAAATACAGATTTAAAAGAGTTATTTTATTAAATTGTTCTCTTACTTTTTTCAAAATATTGTTATAATCTTACCTAATACTACTTTTAACACAATATAACATTTGGTGGTATAGTATACTGTTCTTACATTATTATCTACAAGTAAATGATTATAATCGAAATTTGGAAATATTTTATATTTTTGAAATAATATTGATACTGCAATCCGGGATGATTTCATAATCTGTATTAGTATGCATGTTGGCGGTCTATATATATTTTGTGTGTCTTACACATTTATGAAAAATATCTTTTTCATACATAGGAAATCTGAATAGATAGGTACATTAATGGATACGTTTTTACGAATATTATTTATGTAATATAAATTTATAAATTATCGAATCAAAGCGTTAGTATACAAATAAAATATACAATTTGTGTGTGGATTTTATAAAATATCACTATAAAATAAAAAAAAAATGTAAATTTTAGATAAAATATAAGAAAATAAATAAATTTGTACTTGAATGAACTATAATTGGAAGATGACTATACAAGCACTATAATGATAAAAGAGGATAATTTTTTTTAAAACGGTTAATAATGTTATTAATACTTGAAAATTGTTAGGTTATACTTTTTAATCAGTGTTTTATTTGATTAAAAATAATATTGAGTGAACTTGAATGATTTGAAATAAGTTCGATACTTGAATGATTAAAACTCATACGGACAAATATTATCAAACATAATGTATGATAATTTATAGGCGTGCATCCAGTACCATTAACGAACGCCACAAACAATTAAAAATCAATCCTTAATAACAACTTTATCAAATTGAACAGTATAATTTGGTATTTAATATATACGTATTTAAACAACAATAAAATCGATAAGATACAATGGTTATAATAATTTTATTAATTTTTATGAAAATTCATTGTATTATTTGATTATTTGTAAATTAAATAATTAAAATATGGTATGTTAAAATTAATATTAGAAAATTTATAGCGATTAATTTTTAAACAAATTTAAAATGAAAGGGAAATATTTAAAACAACTAATGTTTCTGTATTTTCCAAATTTAGTGAGTATAAAATACGGAACACGGATGCTCGTCGAAATTATAGACCATTATACTAGTTATTAATTATCGTGAATTAGGCATTACACTGTCTATACTATTTAACAATTAAATACGTATTAAATAACGTTTACATATACAAGGATATCAGGATATCAGTAAAAACGTAAGTCGTTGTTGAAGAAAAAAAAGGAATTGCTTATTACTTTTTGCTTTTGGAGCAGCTGTAAAATATATGTTTGGCGCTTTTATATTATATAGTATTATATTAGACACACGTTTATCAGACACGATATTTTTCAAATCTGCAATACACCACGTACCATAACTGCCATCGCGATTTATTATATTGTACACTCTCGACAAACTTTTGTTTCCTTTTTTTTTTTGTTCCTCGAATCCGATGCTGTACATATGACAGTTGTGCCGTAGTCGCATTCTATATTATCTGTTTCGGTTCATAAGGTGGCAAAAGTCGAAGGACGTGACTAATTTTTTTTCCTATACACGCACATATGTGCATACCCGCTATTGTGTATCGTTCAGCTTGGAGTCGTGTTTCAAGTCTGCAGAAATTATATTCTACGCGATTTTGTATATTTAATGTTATATAATAGATAATAATATTTTATCCAATGGCTTATACTTTATGCTCAACGTACATTTTATTAATTCATCGATTGTAACTGGTTCTCGGCAATTTACTCATACCACGCGATGAGATCAATTTTTTCTTTGTTTTCAAATGTATATCTTAACGCAGAAAATTGATGGTTTTTTAAACAAAATTGAACGGTTCAGAGTACTTTAATTAAAAAAAAAAAAAAAATCACTGTGAAGGTAAATAAAATATTAAAATTAATTTAAAAATGTTAATTGTTAATTATTTTGGATACTTAATTTTATTCGACTAATTTATAATCAAAAATACGAATTGACGGTACTTTCTAATATCTAAAATTTATCAAAGTAAACGCATTGTTTAATTCAACTTAGTTCCTTGTGATAACATTACTGTATATTTATTTACTTTAACAGATAAATTTCTTATACACTCAAATACGAGTACTTTGTGTTTACTAATGATTTATTAAGAAAATATTAACAAACAAGTATCTCAGTTAGTTTTTGTGGATTTGAATTCAAATTTCATTAAAACTGTTATTGCCTTGACATTATAGTTACAAATTACTCAACAAGTTTGTTGTGATGTCACTTATGATGACTATGTTATGATTTAAACGGAATTTTTATCAAAAAGTGGTAGTCATATTATTGTGAATTGGATTTTTTTTTTTTTTTTACTCGCCGTGTGGCCTTACATTAAGAACTTTTAATAATTGTCGATAAAAATGTTTAAATGTGTACGGTCAAAGGACCAAACGAGTGTACAAAATATGCGGTTTATTGTTATAAAATAAATGTAGCTTATAATTTGGATTGCTGCTTAAAACTCAACAATATACAAAATACCTATAGACTATAACGTTTACTAATGACATTAATGATATTAATGATATTATGATGTACAAGTGTTTTATCATGCGACCCGATCATATTCTACCGCAATAATTGTGTATTGTTATTCCGACTATGAAGGCGAATAATTGTTGATTTATATCTTGACAACTAGTGTATAGAGTATAGACTATAGATTATCATTTATGAAATGTCTCTTAGTTTAGTTTCACATGGATACAACTATCACTTCGTTGGTTTAAAGGGAAGAATCACGTTTTCTACAAATATAATATCTATTGTATTATTTACATCCTATTGCGATTCAATACTGTATTAAGAGGGTATCAGTGCTAAAGTTGATATTTTAAACCGACACTAATTATAATTAAGTTTTTGGATTATGAAATTATCAGATATTGTGTTAACAATGGAAAATGCTTAATTTAATGTTGTATGTTAAGAAATGTCACACTGAGTAAGCAAACTATTTACAACACAAACTATCACTTTTCTTAATATCAGTAGGCTTGTACATAATTTTCCTTTTTGAATATCAACATTCAAAATCTTTATTGGATACTTTACAAATTACTATTATAACGTTACCGGGAATTAACTTAGTGAAACATCTTGTACACTATTAAAAATATGTAATACACGTTACAATAATTGTTTTCCAATTACAATTAATTTAAATGTTTTTAACTGCATGAAATATAATTTATCCAATTTTTGTAGACCAGAGTTTAAAATAATGTATGAATAAAAATAAATGTATAATTATCATGAAATTATCAATAACTGTGAATGTTACATATTTCCGAAAGTATTATCTATAATTAATTATAACCATAAATTCGGATAAAAGTTAAAATAAAGCTACTTAACTCTAAAAAGTTACTTAATCATTAAAATTAAATAATGTAAATTGAAATCACTAAATACATCAAATATAATTCAAAAAATAGATACGACAAATTATTTAGACGAGTTAATATAATCCAAGTATTACAACTTAAAATGTTCAGTAAATACATTTAGATAAAGTATACAGTGTAGCATACAATTATTTACGGTAGTGGCATAAATTGAACCCAATTTCTGGTGGTGCAGAGGCATATATTCTTAATCTATAATTTCCGAAACACTAATAATCCAACTTCCTAATATACTATGTATTTTCCCATAATATATTTCTTTAAATAATAAATATATTTTGAATTTATTATTTATAATTATTTGGTAACCACAGAATTCTGTGGTTACCATAAATAATAATCTAATTATCTATGGCGGTTACACTGCAATTTTAGAATATATATAGGGATAATAATTTAATTTATGAGGTCCAATACATGCACGAAAATTACAATTTTGTATCTGTTTATGTATATATTATACAAAAAAAGATAGTTACAAAATTATAAATATAGGTATACACATTTTATTTCAATGATTTTCCGGTGGTACAAAAACATACTTTGGACCAAAATATTTTAGATTTGGTGGTGCAGATGCTATATTTGCACCACCCAGTTTACGTCACTGATTCACGCGATTTTGGGTAATATATTTTATACAGAGACAGTTAGGTTTCTAACTGATAAATGGATAGATATTATTAGTCAATACCGGACTTACATTTATGTGATGACTATTTTTAATAATTTAAAATTCAAATTACTCTAGTAAGTTATATCGCTTGATTGTATTATTTTAGTTTTTCATTATAATTTAACTTATCTTAACTTCTAATCAACAATTTAATTTATGGACAACTTTATATCACGCAATATCTAAAATATTCATCTTTCTACATTTGATGTGTAAAAACTAAGCATGATGTTAGATTTTTTATTGTATTTTTTTATACCCTCCTATAAAAAATATATATATATATATATATACATTTACTATTTTTTTAGTTATCTACACAGTACACATATTTATTGACGTACACATACGTGCTTAATATGGGTACACTCATGCTATACTATTGTTCACAAATAATCAAACAGTAACCGATTGTAATATTTAATTGTTAATATTCTTGTCTCATAATTTTACATCAAATGAAAATTTGATATATTTTAGATTAATTAAAATACTTTATTGTTTAAAAAAAATATTTTTTCGTGTTTTAGAAATTTATGAATATATTATAACGAAAGTTATTGAAATTTGGTTTGTACTTTGTATAATATTATTTTCACAGTAATATTTAATTATCTATTATATATCAATATTTCTATAATTTTTCTAAACAAATAACAAATTATAAGTTATATATAAATATTTGTAATTTATATATATATATATTTTGTAAAATATTTATTTTTGAACGTTAGTAAGGTATAGTTTTAGTTATTATGTTGTTTAAAAATTATTCAACAACTTTATCTTCTATATAAAAAATAATATCTTGGAGATGCTAGTAACAAATATTACGACGGGACTTAATAATAAATAATTGCGATCAAATTATTTGATAATTTAGCTTTAGTGTTTATGTTGACATGTTAGTTTATGAACTTTGATTACATTTTATTTTGATATTATATTTCAAAACGACCTTATATCTAATGATGTATTTTATTAGTTGTTACTTATTATCTATGCATGTCGCTTACGTTAACCTTAGCTTAGTAAATTTAAAACATTCCATAATAAATATTCCGTATAATTTACTTAAGTTTACCTATTGATAATGATTTATAGCGTAAAAATGTTATAAATAATTCTATTAATATACTTACCTTTATTATATTATAATTTATAGCTATCGTTCAACATTTTTTTTTTTTAACATAGATATACGTATTCATAATTTTTAATACTTTGATTGATGGTAAAATGTGACTATATTATGTTTAGTAAAGATTTATCTATACGTGCAACATACTTAATTAATGATATACTACTTTCATAATTCAATAAATAGAACTTTTATTCTTATTTAAATTTGAATTATTATATTTTAATTGATAGACGCATCATGAAGTTTAAAATCTGAAACCGCATAAATTAAGTTTTCAGGCACTAATTATTGTTTAGTAATACAACACTTATGTTTAATTCTTTAAAATCGAGTGACAAGTTATTTAAATCGATGATAAGTTATTGTTTCATTTAAAAGTAAAAGTAAAAAAAAAAAAAAACATATTTTAAAAATTATTCTTATTTTTCTTAAACATTCCTATATTTAGGTATAGAAATAAATACAATCAAAATTCTACAAATATCACCTTTGTGGTGAAAAATAGTTCTCCCAATTTAATTTTTCCCGTTGACATTGAAATATGTTCAAACACAATACTACAATAGAAAGTATTAATTTTGCTTAATGAACGGATCGTGGGTTTTGTTCTAATGGGTTGACAGCCTCGGTGTATTGTTTGCACCACGAAGACAGTCTCTGCTCTGTATTGTCCAAACATTCGTCTTGCGTGGTTTAACGTTTAATATAAATATTTAATTTATTGTATACAATATGAACACTGTACATATATATTAATATATTTTAATTTCTACTGCCAATTGAAATCCGGAGTTGTTCATTCAGGTTTCGTCGTTTAACATCTTTTAAACTACGGATATAACAGTTAACGTCAATAGAGGATAATAACAAAACGGTGTTCTATTGGACTTTTTTTTTTGTACTTCCATGCGACGATTTAATAGTTTTGTATTGGCATTAGTAAATCGAAAAAACCTATGTTACGGGTTACGTTTACGGGCAACACAATAATAAAATCTGTATATATATATATTGTATGCATGCCAAACTTATAAAACGTCAAAACTATGAACAGTTAGGGTTATAGTGTAGTGAAAAACAACTTGAACAGATAATATTATAAACAATTAAAAGCGTGTCGGAAAGTTATGTTGACAATTTGGCATAATACTCAGGAGATGCATTCAGATGGTATCAAAAGCTCTTATATGAGTAGGTATTCGTATGAATTTATTTTTGTGGTAAGCCTTGTTGATAAGATAAATTTTCTCACCTCTGTACAAACGAAAGTAAAACCCTAAACAAACTCAAAGAGACGTCACCGTCGGTTTCTTATTTCAATGTTATATTCAAACGGAATTTTGTTGAAAAATATTTATTTTATTTGTTTAGATATGCTTATAAATTCTTCATTCTATACATCG
Organism: Melanaphis sacchari; assembly: GCF_002803265.2. Classification (NCBI taxonomy): domain Eukaryota; kingdom Metazoa; phylum Arthropoda; class Insecta; order Hemiptera; family Aphididae; genus Melanaphis; species Melanaphis sacchari. The sequence goes on along the minus strand of NW_020271096.1, from coordinate 62,042 downwards.
TATTTCAATATAAAATATAAAAGGACGATTTCATTTATATGTTTTAAAATAATATCACTAGTTTGTATGTTTGTTTAAAAATAATGTTAATTTTACTTTTTATGGGTAGCTAAGTAACTACACACAAATAAAAACATCTTAAACAATTATAATTTAGGATACGTACATCAAAACATTGTAGTATTCAGTATTAAAATAACAAATGTTATTTAATTAAGCAATTCAATGACAAAGAAGATATTTTGTTAGAAAACCATAAATTTAAAAATTAAAATCATTAAAGAATTAATAGATGGAAAATTGCTCTTTAGGGAATTTATAGTTAATCTTATATATATTATTTTTATTTATTAAAAGATTTAATTTAGCCACAACAAGATATTTAGATAAAAATATAATTTTACAATTCAATCTATTCATAACTTATGGTACTTAACATAGGAAGTCACGATTTATATATTTTAACTGATAATTAAGCATAATTATAATTTCGAAGACACGCGTATTTATTAAATTCTAATAATTATAGATCAAAAATTATAAATTTTATGTTAATTGAGGATGTATAATAATTTTATAGTTAAAATTTCAATAAAAGAATAATAATAGTAAAATTAAATTTAAACCATAAAATGATTACCTATTCTTGGTATTTAATTTGTATGTGAGTAATAGTTATATTTAAATTTTTAAATAAATTGTATAATAAATATTGCAAAAGTAAAGAACAAAGAATATTCTTAATTTAAATGTTTCGGGCGTGATATATTTATTTCATAATATTAATTTGCATTTAATTCTAAAATTATAAGAATTAAATTTATATTCAAAACTGTTGAAAGAACACTGTGAAGGGTCAAGGTTATCTACTAATATAATCTGGTTATTAATATTTGGTTAAGTTAAAATAGGTTAAACTTTTATTTTTATTAAAATCATTTAATTATATGTAATTTGATTATCTAATATTATGGTAATTTAGAATTTCCGAGATATAGATAAAAAATATTATACTTCCCTACAAATTCTGTACACTAAAATGAACGGCCATGACTCTGAACAGATTTTGCAACGGAATTTCCAATTATTTTTAGAAATATACAGTTATGGATGATTGTCCGCGTCATAATTAAAGTAACGAAATTGTATGATATGTAATTGGATAAAAAATGTACATATAAGACCATAATTCATAATATACTTATTATATAATTATATCTTCTTTATTTTTTTGATGATATATTTTGTTTTAGAATTTTATTGTGCTTGGGTAGTTTCAGCCGCTTTGTGATGTTTTCACAATTTTTAACAGATATACGCTTCAGCGATCAACTGTAGCTCATATAGGGGGCCCCAAATGGTAATATTTCTTAATGACTTTAATAGGTTGAAAAATAACTACATTTTATTGTTTTAAAAATGTGCCATTGTGTATAGTATAATATTATAATATGTACCTATATTTAAAATTATATTAAAAAAAAAAAAAAAAAATTACATGATAATTTACTGAGAAATTGAGTTAACTTACCTGATACGTTAAATAGATTACCTTGTTGGTGCACGTATCTATTACCTTTAGATAATTACTTACTTTTAGACAATTTTTACTACGTAATAACACGAAAAATCACCAAACTAGTGGTATTGTTTACGCCGATTATACATAAAAAATGCGCTCATTACGTTATAGATAAGACGTTATCTGTAGTATTGCTAAATTTATACGTTGGCATATTTTTAGTATTTACAAAAATTATTTATAAACTGCGTGTTTTTAGATTACGCTTGATATTTTTGACACAAAATTTAAAATTGTCTTAAGATTGGATCAATTAATTTTTATATTTGTCTGAAATTGGAGTAGACTTGCATAGTATATCTATGCTTAAGCACCCAAACACGTCTCATATTACAGTTATTATTTAAAACTATTATCTTTTTAAAGTTTATTTGTTTCAACTGACTTCTTAATTTAAACTCGCACTGACTTATTACATTTTCTTTAAATCTATAGCTACAAGTAAAAATAAATAAATAATCGACGATTATTCATTTATATAACACTATTTCATATTTGATTTAAATTATAAAATAACTTTATGAAAAAAACGATTGATACTTGGATGAACTATTAGCAAAAGCAATGGTTACCTACGTTAAGGTACATCATCAACTTTAAACATATTTATCGTATTTAAATTTGGTAAACAATCGACTACGTCGATATCATAAATAGGCACCTGTGTGACCACCGCAATGAACATCAAATCAATAGGTAGGTACACCAATATTGTGTACGAAAACTCTGTCGGTATATTATTATTATTATCAATATAACACAATAATATATTATTATATATTACCAACCGGGATACGAGCGTGATAATTTTTATAATTTTCATTCGCGTCTGAGCACCACCAGCGCATATATTATATTGTGTACCTGTACAGTGTACCTACCTACCTGTACGCAGGAATCACAGCACAGACGGATTGTCGTGGCCTGCATCTATTTAGCGATGTACGCGTCGGTAAACGGATTTGTTTGATGGGTTTAGCATTCGAACGCAATATATGGAGGTCGACAGAGATGTAATCAATTTATAATAATATTACGTATGCAGCATGCACGATATACCCGCGTACTTCGATAGATCCGACGTATGGGTATATAATGTTCGCCATAATATACCTACGACCGTTGGCCAACATCCTTGGCATGGCGATAATAATGTGCACAACTATTATAATATGTATATTATGTATATATAATATATAAATATAATACTATATTACGATAAACATACAACGCCGCGTCAACGAGCCTTTCTCTGGAGAATCGTTTATCCATTCACGATTCGCCAAGACAATGACAGGCCGAGTGTCCAATAATCACAGTTCAACCCCACCCCGCTATACTCTTCACTCTATGGGTGACTTAACGAATAAAATATAGGTTTATCGTTTTTCTGTGGCAGACACTCTTTTTACTGTTCAATCGAATTTTAATACTGCTATGAGATTAGAGGAGTCACCTGCAGCAGTTATAACATATTATTTTCATACTTCTATTGTTACGGGTGACGGATTATGATTTTTTGTAATATTTTATAACTACACTGTCTGGCCAGTGGCCGCTGCGCGCACAACGAGTTCTAACCATTAACCGTATACCACATTGTCAGCGGAAGTAAGTTCGCAATACGTTCCGTTTCCTATGGCTATGCATTCGCCGAAGGCCCCCTCTCTCGATTGTCAATGTATAACGATTTTCCACTCGCACACTCGGTGGCAATCCTATACCGTTCAAGGACCATTAATAATGATATAGTTTCCGGTTGTTAATTAATAAATGCGGTTGGAAATGCGATCGAAGTAACGTAAAAACATATACATGATATATTGTATTATATTATAATCCAGATCGTTTGTTATTCGATGTGGCAAGCTACACTAATATTATTATTTATTACCATTGAATTTTTTTCCAAACACAACGTACAGTTTTAGAGCTTTAGAGTTTTAAATGAATAACCACATTCAAAGTCGAATGAAAATGTACTAGTTTTAAGTCACGAATTATTCAATTATCAACTTTGGTATTTTGAATGGAATATGATTCATTATATTATGCTATTCATTTTAAACTCTAGTTGAAAAATAATATAATGTTTTATATTCTTTTTGGAACCCGCTTCTTTTATGTTTTGGTATCCGATTGTAGGTTCTTGGAATTTATTTGAATATTATAGAAGTTATAATAGAAAAAAATAATATTTATTGAAAACATTAAAACATAGTTTAAGAAAAATAAAATACTTAAATATTCGTGTTCTTAAATTATAAATTTATATTTATTTGTTATTTTTCAGGTAATGTTGGTGTTTTTAAAGATGACAAACGAACGGAGAAGACACATGAAGACCCAGTTTCTATGGCCATCGGCGAATTTGGCCGATGGCAAGCTGTGCTTACATTAATTTTGTCCTTGTTAAATTTGCCTTGTACGTGGCACATATTCGTATTAACATTCCAGGGGGCAGAAACGGACTTCTGGTGTACACCGCCGTCGGGTGTACTGAACCGGATTTCCGTAGATCAATGGAAAAATTTAAGTAGTGTCATTTCAGAATCACTGACAACCAATGTGAGTTATAAAAAATTTTAAAATCAAGAAAATTATAATTTTGAAACTATCAATTTCTAAATTAAACTCATTTTTTTAAATTTATTTTTCTAATAATAACGTAATACAGTGAAAAATGATACAATGTTTATAGAAAAACAAATGTAAATAGTGTATCACTTTAAAATTTAAAATAATAAATATTTTTTTGATAAAATTACACATTTAGTTTTCGAAAAGTTTAATATTGAGCTTTAGTTGATACTATTTTATTTTAGCGAGAAAGTTGAAATAGTAATGTTTATAGTTTTAAGATCCTTGACTGTGATGGTCATTGAAATAAAATCATAAAATACATAAAGTGATTATAATAAAAAATCCCATACAAGGTGTCAATTTTATGACCAATAAATGTGTTGTTATTTTATTTGTCAATATTGTTTTCAGTTATTAGATAATTTAAAATAGTGAAAAAAAGTTTTTTTTTTTTTTAATTATTGAGATTAATATTTTAATTATAAATAATATAAGCTACCTAAAATAATATTATATGTGAAGGTGAACTTTGATAAAATGTTTTTATTAGTTTAAAGATTACTAAACATATTTTTATTTTATACATAGGTTTCAGTATACGATCCTTGTCATTATCGTGATATAAATTATGGCAGTTTACCTAGTAATTATACTTTTAAAGAATTACTTCAAATAAAACCAGAACAATATGAGATGAAAGCATGTTCTTCGTGGCAGTTCAATACTACTGAATTCGGCGATACAATCACTTCTGAAGTAATTTTTTTTATAATTAAAAAATAAATGAAAATTTTTAATTTATTTGATATTCGGATTTACAGTGGAACTTAGTTTGTGACCGAAAAGAATTAAAAAACTTTGCTGAGATGATGTTCTTGATGGGTGTTGCTTTTGGAGGTTTCTTCTCCGGACTCGTGTCTGACAGGTAAGTCAAATTTTGACAACTTTAAAACATTAACAAGCGAATAAATATTCATAATATGATAATCTTTTTACAAAAAGGTATACACTTTTAAACAGATTACGAAAATTATTTGACAAACAGTAAAATCTTATTATTAAACACTGGTAATGAAGTTTGCTAAAATATGTATATATTATAAAGTCTATATCTATACTGTTTATAATATAAAGCTTGATTATGCGAAATGTGTAGTGTAATAAAATTTTGTTTAATTCGTTCATTTAATGTTTGTTTATACTGTAGTAATATTATTATTTAATTAAAGGTAAAATATAATGCGCTATTGTAGATATTAACAGTTTACTAGCGTATACCTATCTACCTACATACATAACGATATAAATAAATAGAAATGACCAACATAATAAAGAAAAGTTCAAAACATTCTATCATTTTCTCTATTTTTTTTTTTTCATTTCCTTTTCTTTTCAACCATTATATAATTTAATATCTTTATTATCTGTTCCGGAGTTTGTAAAATTCGTTTAAACATCACGTATATCCGAGTACGTAGGAATTATTGTTAATACTCGTAATTGTTGAAAATATAAATTAGATTTCTGGTAAATTCATTATATACATGTTTATTTCCTCTCTTAAAAGATTTAAAGGGGATCATTTATTGAAAGAATATTGTGGTAAACTGATAAATTGGTTTAAAATAATTGAATTTAATTTTAAAAAAATTGCATGATTCATTTGTATAATGATTAATTAATATTATTTTATACTTATAGATTTGGTAGAAAGAAGACATTGATGGCTTCTTTGATTATGCAGTTGGCTCTTGGTATTTTAGTAGCTATTTGTCCTTGGTTCGAATTTTATTTGGTACTGAGATTTATTTTGGGATTTGTTTGTGTGAGCATCGTCTTTAGTGGTTTTGTGTTGTGTAAGTATTTCACACATAGTATTGTTTAATGATGTTGTCTTGATCATGGTTTTTATTAATTATAGGCATGGAATTGGTCGGTGGTAAATGGTTGACAATTGCTGGAGTTCTTTATTTGCTCCCAGTTCCGATGAGCTATATTATAATTTCCGGAATTGCATACATATGCAGAGGATGGAGGTTACTGCAGTGGTGTGTTACGTTACCCGCTGTATTTTTCTTGGTTTTGCATTGGTAAGATATTAGATAGAAATATGACGAAAACATTTTTTATTCTTACTGATTATTAGGTTCGTTCCCGAATCACCGAGATGGTTATTAGCCATGGGCAAAGTAGAAGAGACCATGGAAGTTTTGCAAAAGGCCTCTAAAATCAATAAACACCCCTTACCAGCGAATATGGATAAAATTCTTAAACAAGTAAGTAAAAATTAAAACTACATTTCAACTCCTTGTTTCATTTTTCGGGGTGGAATTCATAAGTTAAATACTATGTACTTTAATTGCATGTATATTTTACGAGTATATGTAATATTATGTTTAGTAGAAGTGTGAAATGTTTACACCGTATTTAATGTTTATGTTATTAGTACTTGTCTTGGTCACAGTAAAATTGTTCAAATTTTATGTCATGAGTAATGTGATTATCTTGAAACAGGTCATCTTAATAATATAGGTGGTATATTTATGACTTCATGGGATTTTTAAAGAATCGGTGTGTAATTTGGAGGCCAAACTCAAGTTCTTTGATTCATTTATTATTAGTATTTGTAATTGATTAGTTAAAAATAAATAATATAGGTTTAAAAATTACTAATTTTTATTTTAAAATTGTTCGTTTACTATAAATATAGTTAGCTTATATTTGTTAAATATATTGTTTCTATAATTATTTGTTTACTTTGTTTCAGAGTATCAACAAATTCGAAATTAATGGTAAACCTAAAGTACGAGTTTCAGATTTATTTCGTTCCAAAAATATTAGAAAAATTTCACTTGTTTTATACATACTTTGGTTCAGTCTTTACTTAGTATACTACGGTCTTGTACTTAATCTGTCTAATATTGGAGGAAATATATACGTAAATACTATAGTCTCAGGTAATTTTCATGATAAAATAATATTTTTTTTTTTTTTATCTTTTAAATTTAAAAATAACAAGTTATTCATCTAAATATATTTATGAATTATAATTTATATAAGCAATTCCGTTAATAAAGTAATAAAGTATATACTTATTTAAATATTTGATAACGAATTCGAACGAAATAAAATAGTTATGTTTAAAGATATTATTCTTATATTATTGTTCAATATTGAATTTGAATTTAGGTTTGGTCGAAATTCCATCAATATTGATTAGTGTGGTAATATTGCTTAAAATGGGTCGAAGGATTCCATTGTGCCTTACCATGGTAGCCGGAGGAATTGCGTGTTTGTTAACTACGATTCTACCACCTGGTATTTATATTTATTTTTCTAAATTATATTTGATACACATATTCTTAAAATATTTTATTATGATAACTAGATACGGATGAGTTGATATCGCTATCATTGGTGATGGCTGGAAAATTTTCCGTATCATCATCAAACGTTATTATGCCTCTCTACACAGCTGAATTGTTTCCAACTGTTATAAGAAATTTAGGCGTAGGAACTTCAAATATACCAGCTGGAATTGCTCTTATTATGGTGCCTTACCTTTGGAATTTAGTAAGTCTAGTAAATATTTTTCTTAATATATTATCGTATAATTATTTGATTTACCATCCATTACAGTCTTCGTTCGGAAAAGTTTTACCATTATTAGTATTGGGAACAGTCAGCGTCATTGGTGGATTGTCTGTGCTTATGTTACCAGAAACAGGCAATTATCTTTCTGATACATTAGAAGAAGTAGAAGATTGTATTAGGTAAGCTAAAAAAAAAAAAAAAAAATTAATAAGTAGTATTTTGTAATTTTTTGAGATATTTTATCATATTTATGTATTCATGTTTTATTTTAGCTCATCAAATAATTCACAAAAAAAATATATCGATACAATAAGTAGTAATGTACAAAGTTTACCATCCGAGAAAGAATAATACCTTCATAGTGCATATTAGACGGTTAATTATTGTTTATTCATTTGTCTTCCTAAACTTTTTATTACGTTTTATAAGTATTTTAAAAACATATTTTTATTCATTTTACATACTTCTGTGATAATTATCTACAATTATTGTTGGCTAATAAGTCAACGAAAGAACTACACCGATAAATTATATTATGTTAATATACGTAGCTTTTTTTAAAAAATAAATTGAATTAAGGTGAGTTTTTGTGAATAACTGGACTGACTTTTTCAATTTTTTTTTATAAATTATTACCTATGGATAATATAATATATATTGTTAGACATACTTGTTATTTAAATTTAGTATTATTCTTATTTTAATTAAATATTTTAAAATGTATATATTTAAATGATTAATATTATATATGTATTATGTATATTTTATATTAATAGGAAAACAATATTAACATTAATCATAATATTTAAGATAAATAACATGTTGTTATTATGATTTTGTTAACCTTAAAGTAAGTGAAAAGTAATTACTAGATTGTATTGATTAAAAAAAAATGTATTATATAAACTTAAAATATGATATTGGAATAATTGACCAAGACTTAATATAAATATATTTAAATATTGCTAATTGTATTTTATTTTCTTGAAATGTCTTGTATATGAGTTAAATATTGCGTTTTAATTTCAGCATTAAAGCGCGCGTTAAATAGTTAGTTAGATTTTAATTTTAGACGTTTAACCAAATGTTACCAAGTATTTATTACAAAAAATAAGATTCTTACTACACAATTACAAAAAAACTGAGTCATTATTGGATATCTAATAATTTAATAGGCTGTTTCTTGATATTTGAGTATATTTAATTTCGACCTACGAGACTTAAGTACGTATAAATGTTATCAGTGAAACAAAGCTTATTTAAACTTCGATAGTTTGATAAATATAAGTTAAATCTTGTTGAAAGTTGTTCGAAAGATTAAAAGAGTACAAAACGAAAAACCTAAACACGTTTTTAAAATTTGTATTGCATAATTCGATCGATTAGTATGTTGAAATGTAAATAGATCTTTTTAATAGGAAAAATTTTCTGTTTGAAATCCACTTAAGTTTCTTTTTATCTCGTACATTTATTACTTTTTACTAGTTTGAAAACAAGTAATTTATTAAATTGGCTTCAATTATATATATATTAAATTTCTGATGAAATATTTAATAAAAAAAATGTCTAGAAAATACCTCGGTAACTATAGTCATTGCTTATTATAAAAATATAAAATTTTTAAAGCACTATATTATATTAATTCTATTTTAACACGTTTAGATTAATATTTGAAATTTGTTTTCATTAGTTTATGGATTTGTGTGTATTTTGCCTAGTAGGTTTTCTGCTTTGGACATAAATACTTCGAAAATATTGAATAAATGTTAAATTTTATTTCAAATTCTTGTCTCCTGGTAATTGGTGTGCACTGAAGTTATGTATTACATCAAATAGTTTTTAGTGTATGTATCTATTAAAGTACTAACATTAACCTAATTAAACTTTTGTAAATTTATTAAAATATACTCTAAAATTCAGATATTAATCAAGTATGATTTTTCAACAGTGTGTTAATCAGAGAAATACAGAAACATATAGAGAATATATAAATACCTTAGTAGTGCTCAAAAGAGGTACTCAAGGTGCAGTTTTGAAGTCACTAATAATATTCACTACCTATCCGTTATTATTTAGCGTGTTCTATAAACATCATTTAATCTTGAAAACAAAAAGTCAAAGTTATTACCCTAGTGTAAACTTAAGTGGCTATTAAGAATACGATATATAGGACATTTTTATTTTGGTTTTATGGCCTTTTATAGTGAAGCTCTTTAAGAGGGTCTGTTGTCAAATTGCTGAGAATACCGTATTATTTACTGCTGCTGGGACAGAAAGAAAAATAAAACCGACTCCCCCCTCTTTCCACATCGCAGTCTGACAAGCCTAAATAAAAAAGTACTCTCACTGGACTTGCAGAAACGTATGATTAAAAATAACATTTCATTCTCGTACAAATCAAATTTAGATGAAAGCAAGTTAAAATACCAACATTATATATGATTAAATTCTGTATGTTATTATGTTATTTCAAGAGTTGAATACATTATAGATGTTTATAAAATTAATTCAGTATTTTATATGTTTACTATATTCTAATAAAATTTAAAATTTGGCTATAAATTTTTATAAATTATTCTGTAGGCTTATATTTTTAAAGCCTACTAAAGACTCCAAGTTCAACTACAAACACATTACAACAAGTAATTAATATATAGTGTACAATCATATTAAACAATACGATTAAGTAAACTAGTATATATATATTATCAAGCTCATTCATTTAATTACATTATGCACTGAGTACAACATACAATAATTAAAATGCCAATAGGGTACGGGATCGAATGTTTCTAATTTATTTCATTTCACTTAGCATAAGACTGTATAGTCATGTATTTTGTTTTATATTTTTATATAAAACAAATTAATGAATAATCACATTAAAAAACGTTTCGAATGGAGACTATTTTAATATAATAGGGTAAGCACATAATAGAATGCTTTTAAACTTAAATTTTCTTATAGAGTTTAACATGAAAATATATTGTTATTTGTTAGGTACGTCTTTGTAATTTTAAATTTATTTCTGATTAATAAACAGTACTTATTTCAACTTAAAGACTATAGGATTGTTATCTTTTTAATTTCTAACAATTTATCAATTTTATTTTATGAGAGTGCTCATAAATATTTTTAATTTTCTTTTGTTCTTATAATTTACTGGAAGTTTAAAAAAATGAATGCCATAAAGTGCACTGAAATCAATCTAAATTATTAGTATTTATATTATGAAATATAAAATTTCCTTATTCTATATTTATAATTAAAACGACAACATCTATTAAATTAGTTTAAATATCAATTATTATTATTTTCATGTTTTCCAATAATAAATTAAAATAATGGTATACGTATGTTTGTTTATTAATTAATATGCGATATTATAAGACTAGTGCGACTAAATGCTTTTTTGGTCGAATCTCACTAGCAAATTTTGTTTAAAAATTCGAATGAAAATATATGTTTTTAAACCTTATCTCGACCAGAAATATAAATTGCTTCTCATGTATACAAGCAATGCACTACCTCAATGAACAAGTGGGGTACAGTGAAGTGTGTTCAGTACCCATCTCATGTTGCTAAATTATGCAATGAAACGTGGATTGGAAAATCCGTGGTAAAACACTGTCAAAACTGTTTTGAATATTTTATGCGATTTCTATTTTATTTTTTCACCCTACCGCTTTTCTTTCTAGCAACTGAAAGAGAAGTGTATCATGGAGCCGTTCATTTTTGTTATTTCATGAAGGGCGACAACACGTGCTCGAGAACGACGAGTTTACAAAAAAAGTACCTACTACTCGGGAGGTGAATGTTTAATGTGGAGAAATGTACCACGTCGCAATGCCAAACCTTCTACTAGAACTACCATGTCTTCTCTTTTACCCTCCCCTTTTATCGTTCACATAAAAATGTCCTTGGCTAAACCTACATCAAAACTTTCGACTATGCACGTGTATAAACTCGACAGCCGACGTTTCTCATGGCGTGATAAAAAAAATAAAAAAATATTCTCTACTTTATTGTCTGCATTACAGGTCATAGACTTAACTTATGAAGGATTTAAAATTTAATGAGCTTCATCTGAAAATATCTTATATAAATTGAATTCAGTAGGTACACTAAGTAATAACCATACTGTAATATTCGTAACTTATTATTTTACTTAATATTGATCGACTTTTTAATTTATATTCAAGGGTTATATATATATAATTAATAATTATTTAAATACAAAATGAAACAGTAAAAATATTAGTTAATATTAATAATTTATCCGAAAAATTAATTGCTCAATAGTTATACAAGTAAAGTGAATATAGAGTGGTAGGGAAACATTTTAGCCCGGAAAAAGCCTTTTGATTATATTCTACTCTTCAAAATATAAATATTAGGGTTATGTAGTCAATTATTTTTGAAATATAAGATTATTAAGATGATGTATTTTTAAAGTGTTAAAATATATTTTTCACTTCATGTTTGAAAATATAAAAGGAAATAAATCAGAAATTAATAATTGGTTTTAAGTACAACGATGAAAAGATGAACTAATCTTTTAGGATTATTATAAAATAATTAATATTGTTTATATCAAAAAGTATTAGTTTCAAACACTAGTCTTAAGAAAATAAATTTAAAAACACTTGTTATAGTATGAGACTAACTTGTTTAATATATTGTCTTAATTTTACTTATAAAATTAACTGTAATCAATCAAATCGTAGCATAACTTTGTAAGTTTCGTTTAATTTGGTTTATCTTCTATTATGTTCAGTTGTAATACAATCAGCAACAGCCTAGGTAGAAGTACAACAGGAGTTAGTGAATGATTAACTTCTGAGTTTGTGAACTTAAGATAATCCAACTTTTAATTGTTATGAGAGAAAAGCCATGTTCGCTAGTTTATAAATCATAATAATCAATTATATTCATGTTACTTGCATATAATAGTAAAGAGTTAATTAACTTACCTAATATTACTATGATGAAATTTAAATATGGATGTACCTAAAACAAAAACGGTATTAAATTTATAAATATTTTTTATATAACTGCAGATTTTACATTATTTATATACTTTATATTTTTTTGGAAAACTTTCATTGACAGAATGGATGTTTTAAAAGTTTTAAGTAGCTCAAATGGATGTTTTAAAAGTTCTAAGTAAATCGATCTATCAAATAAAAATCAAGTTTTGTTAATTAGCGTTTTAAAAAATGTAATTTATTATTTTTTATCAGGCAAAAGAAAAATCTTTAGAGATTTGTCTGAAGTTATATGACTATTGTAACTATCGTATTATATGCATTAAATTAATTAAATTATTTGAAATTTTAATGTAAAATTTAACTTAATAATACAATAATATTGTATATACTATGAGTGTAAGCTTAAAATATAGTCAAGTTACATTTTTGTAAAATTAATAATATTATTATAAATAAGTTAAAGCACATTGTATTTATATCAATTTACAAATAATAATTTTTAAGTTACAAGTTAAGTTGCTTATTTTTTTTTTTTGTTCTGAAAATTAAAAAAAAAATATATCATGTTAAATTAAAATTAATGTAATATTGCTTAGAATTTTATTGTGGATTATATACTTATAGCTTAACTTTCTTATCAGAACTTTAAGATAGTGTATAGAGATTTTATGTAACATACGTATCATATTTGGTGATTTTGTGGGATCGCAAAAGGTTTCACAAACAGTTTTTGATGTTTAACGAAACGAGAGAGCTTATAGTTATTTTTTTCTTACTTTAGAGATAAAAAAATCTTGTTATAAAAACACTGTTATTTAAGATTATTATTGGTCCCTTGGAAGTCTTTTAAAATAGCGTCCATAAGTTGAGAAGTTAATGGAAGAAATGAATCCACAGAAATAATCAAATAAACTAGGTAAACATTTTTTTTTTCAATTCAATTAATTTAATAGTACATTTAAGATTTAGCTATAGACTTCAGTTGCTATAAAATAAATATAAAATTAATTAATACATAATAATTAATTATGCGTTACTTTTTTATTTTTATTTTCTTATAAATAACATAAAATATAATATAATGGAAATACGTATTGGTATCATTATACTGTAATGTGATAAGATACAGGCCGTTTATTTCGACTTTTTAATTTATTTGAATATAAAAGCTCTACTGTTCTAATTTTTATATATTTTTTAATTTCAATAAATTTCAAAAATTAATTGAGATAAAAATAAAATTGTGTAAGTAGCCAATATCATAAACGTATAAAAACAAATTGAATATACTATTTTATTAGTGTATCATTAACTTGGTTGGTACGATTATTGAAAATATACATTTTTTCAAAAAAATTATTTTATATTTTGTACTTTATATCCTTGTACACTTAAAATTACATTTCTATGTGTATTGGTGATTGGTTCATATGCGTGAGGAATCATATTGGTTGACATAATATGGTGGTATGATACCATCTTAATACATTACATCACCATACGTTATTAAAATATTGCCTATATATTGAAACCTTAAAAGTTTATTGGTATTTAGCCTGTTAATATACAATTTAATAATTATTGTCTTATAGCAAAATATCATAAAAAACTTAAATATATTTAAATAATAACATTCAAATTTGTGTCAGAAACAATGATTGTATTGAAAAAACACTATAATAATATATTATACAAAAATAAGTTAAATATAATATGACTATTTTCACGTAAATACATATTACACATTTTAAAACTGTCATTATTAACTTAATTAGGTAATACAATTTATAATATACAGATACATTTTAGATTGTTGTAAAGTATTAAATAACATAAACATCATAATCAAATGAAAAAAGAGCCTGTTCAAAGGTTGACATTCGAAACAGTCGCGGTAACACTAAAGTTCAATACGAGTTTTATTCGTTGTTGTCAACCAGCACTGCAGAAGATGGAAGATCTATAATACATTGTATGTTGTATGTCATACGTAAAAGGTTGTTCAAGCCTATAATCCAATTATTACAATAAAATTGTCGATTCCAATTGGGAACAGTCCTCCTTATGTGCCGATGGATCAATGAACTAACCCCTCTATGATTCCTATGCCGATGATCAGGATTGTTTGGTTTTCAAGTTATAGTAGGTACTTTTTGAATTATCTATAAAATATCTACCTTTGTTAATATTTTCGATATCCAAGGGAAACACACACAATAACTACTAGTATTGAAATTTATCATATACACTATACAGAGTGTAACAATGAAATACCATCTTATGGTATGATGTACACCGTGTTCCCATTAATTATCAAAATAATGAACATTGATCATTATCTCTTACAATAGTTGTTGCCAAATGGATTATATTATAATATGTATTACAATGCGCATACTTAGCAACTATTCAAAGTAAAATTGTTCTGTCGTATATTTTTATTATAATATTAATTTTTACGAGAACTAAAAATTATGTTTAAATTATAAATAAAATACTATTTATATTATTATTAAACATAAATAATAGTTATAAGTAATTTTCAGTGTCTTGATATTTTTGTAATTACAAGCAGTCTACACATCCACTAGAGGTTCTTGGTAAGAATTAAATAACAAACAGTAATAAACATTCTTAAGTTTAGTATGTTATATAAATAAAAAATTTTGTTTAAATTCTTCGTGATTAGAAAAAAAAAAAAAAAAAAAAAAAAAACAGTACATTTTATAAATTTTGTTTGAGATTTAAATAAACTCTTTATTTGAAATAATCAATTCAAGATTCATAGTTAAATATTCTTTGGAATAAGAAAATTATTAAAATATAATCAAAATTTAAAAAGTTTATATTATAATTTTTAACTAAAATTTGTTCAGTTACGGTGTTTTATTTTGTAATTTAACAACACAATAATAATGTGGTAAGATGTATAAAAGTTATATTGCAAAGTAGAATTAATATTTTAGATCGAAAATAAAAAAAATTAAAATTAATACATATTCTACACTGTACAGCTTTGTAATACTTTAAAACTAAATTTTTAGAAAGGTCATATTTGAAAAAAATCTTTTTTTTCTTGCAAATATTATATATTATTGCGTTTTGTTTAGGTGCATTTGTTTTAATAATCTTATTGTGTACTCTGTGTATTTATTTTTTTGTTAAATTAATCTCCATAGATAAATATATTTTAAGCACGTTTATAACTATTTAATTTGAAGACTCTTTTCGGATTTCATTCATTGAACCAATCGCATTTTATTAATAATATAGGAACTTGGTAACTTCATTCCTACTTTAAAGTTGGTTCAATCTTCAGTGGGTAGAAACTAGTATTTAAAAAATGTATGTTAAGTAAATTAAGAAATATTTTTCTTATTTTTTAAACTGATTATATATATAGGTACAGTTTTATAATCAAAAATTAAAATATTTAAAATTAAAATTAGTGTTTTATGGAAATTTAAATTATAACTAATTATAACAATACATACCATATAAATTTCATTATTCTATCATGGAAAATACTAGGTATGTAGTTATTTAGTTAAATGTTCAAGTAATAGATAATGATATAGTTTCACATGCATATTGCACGTGAATAGAATTTCCTGATAAAAATATGTTATATTATCATCAAACGCAGGATTTCTTAAAACATAAGAATTTCGTACTTAGGTTTTATGTTTGAATCAGATTATGTCATTGGGTGTATTAACAAAAAAAATGACATGTTGATAATAAAATATTGTCATATTCATACAAAGAAACGATAGGTAAGAAAAACCTCTACCTAACTCGGCTATCGACTATATTGGATTTGTCTAAACCCTCTGCGGTCACCGTGAAAGTTTCTTGATGTCTGAAATTGAAGTGATATTACCCGGGAATGGTGCGAGGGGCCAAGCAATGGTTTGCATCAGTTAAACGACCCGAGAGGGAAATTTCACGGTCGAACTAACTTGCTTCCACTCGTCTACTCATCTTGGGAGATACGCAGTTAAAAGATAACTGTGATCAATAAATTGAAACACAAAACAGAAAAAAAGTCATCTAGTCAAATGCAAAGTGCTTTTTTTCTTTCTTTACGACTGAACGAGATTATCTAATTTATACTCAACGACGTTATCAAAACCAAACCATTCGGATCTTAGTACTCCTGTCCTTTTCAGTATACCTGTTAATTTCATTTTGACAGCAGTTTAGGGTATTTCAATACGACGTACTCGTTACAATACCCAAATAATGATCATTTGCCGTTTTTTACAGTCCCAAAATTATTTCATATATGTATAAAGCAATAAATTATTTAAATCAGTCAATCAAATAAAAAGCCATAAAATGTCGGGAGATTATTTACAAAATAATTATTTTTTTTCCAGAAAAATTGTCGGTCTGTTGTCTGCTTGATTTTTTTTTTGGCGAAATGCGATTAATAATAAAATATAAATATTCAAATAATTATTTTTTATTGTTTAATGTTGAACGCAGTATTAAAATCTTAGTAATACCTAGTACGTATAATCGTAACGCGAATCGCCGCAGTGTAAAAACAAGGATTAATTGTTACAATTATTGGGTACATAGGTACGCAAACTGTACGCGGTCGTCGCGAATGACGTTGTAACCTCTGCGGAGACAATGCCCATTTGTTCGTTGGACTTTTGATAATATGGCCCCGATAGCGGCGCGTGACGTACTTACGCGTATTAATATACTATATTATTATTACAGTGGACGACGGCATCGGCGACGCGGAGTATTTCATCTCGTCGGTCATCGGTCAACGTTGTTCGCGGTCAACCGGACCCATTTGATATCCGGCCCGGAACTTTCGACCACGTCGAGTTGTTTCCGGGTCTGCGGGGGAGCGGCGGTGGGTGACGGCTGTAAGCCTCCTACCACCACCCCCCTAAATTCCCCACACAACAACCATATCGCCACGTAAAAGCGCCGAAATCGTCCACGTGGCGGGCGACAGGGTTTGCTGCGTTTGCGCGTATACTTATAGGTATATATTTATTATGTATATAACTTTATCGGTATACATATATATATATTGTTACAGCAATATAACGCGCGGCATTTTGACAGACGCTCCGCTAACTGGATTTGGGGCGTAATTAACGTAATGGATCCTGGTGTTTGGCGCAAAGTGCATAAATGTCGCGCAGACCTCGTTCGAAGGGTCTATATACACATTATACCGTCGGCGGAAGGAGGGTAGACGGCTGACAGCTCGCGGTAAAACACTGTTGCCGCCGTCGCCGCCGCCGCGTCGGTATAGTATTACACAATAATACAATAATATATGCATTTCCGTGTTTGGGTTATAATATTATCTGTCGTGTGTTACGCGTAAAACGACGGCGATGATAACAACGAATCACGTAGCTGTGTGTAACGCGGTAACGCGAAACGAATCGGCCGCCGTGTGATATATTATATTCTATAATAATGTTACGACTCTGTTGGCGGTTCGGATTATCGGCGCCCAGCGACGCGGTGACGACGGATGGTGTATGCATATTATCATAAGTTTTATTATTATTATTTGAATTATCGCTGTACACTGCAAGTGCGGTTCAATGCGGATAGTGCGATGCACGATGGGTTATAACCTAACACAGGTAATCGTAGAACCATAAGCGCAAATATCCCGATGGTTTTCGGTGAGGGGGAGAGGGAGGGGCTCGAGTTCTCCGTAATTTGATTTAAACAAAACGTGGTATGCAAGTAAAAACTGTAAAAAATGACATCAACGATCAAATTACATCATTTCCATTTAATATCTGTTTCATGTCCAGACAAAGTAAAGTATACTGCTTGAAACATAGGCACATATTATTATCTGTGTAGTAAAATAATATAAATTAAATAATATCCGTATATTAGTATATAATATTACAACGTGTAGGTGTATTGTTAATACTATATACGTCTATAGTGATGAAATAATATAGTCTGATTTAAAATTTAAAATTAGAAAATAATGTAATTTAATAAACGTTCACGTGATTTAAAAACGTATTGTATATAATAAGGCGTTAAAATCATTTTCAAACAATACGTGATTTAATTTTTACGATTAATCGATTTTCATGGAATTTGATTATTTACGTCATAAAGTTCAACTTAGTTACAAATTTTGTTTTCAGTCAAAATCGTACGAAACGATAGTGACAATTCATTGACCTATTTTTTAATTATTCGCCCATCATACATAGTGTGAATTTATTTCAGTGTTGAGAATTGTCATAATATAGTGTAGACTCGTGCGTAACCAGCATACTTTTATTCTGCATATTAAGTGCTTTTATGTATAAACTGATTTATTGTAATATTAATTTCTAAAGAAAATTATTTTACTAGGTATTTTAGTTTTGTAAATGACACATGTAAAATGTGTATTGTGTTAATCAATATTTGAGGTCACGTGAGACCATTTTAAACTTTAAACATCGAAAAGTCTGTGAATCACTATAGAATTTGGGAAGAAAGGTTATTGATCTTATTAGGGACTTAAAAGTGCCTTATACTTGCCTTATGACTTCTGAGAAACAAATACATTTAAAATCTGGTGCACAGGTGTCTTCATGTAAAAATACCTTGGCGAAAGCTTGTTAATCCGATTAAGTTGTACACAAACATAAGCGAATTTTGGCTGGTAAAAACGCTTTAGAATGTATAAAATGTACAAAGTATAAAATGCGACAAGTAAACATGAGTGATTTGTGTTTATGTATATAGAACACCATCACGTAATACCTAAATAATCAAGAAACTTAGCTACATGAAATATATATTTGTACTGTTCTTTTACCAAGTAAAACATTTTAGAAAAAAAAAAATAGGCTTTTATCCATATAGTTTAAGTAGAACACGTACTCGACTTATGGTTATAGATATATCCTAAAGCTTTAACTCTCTAAAATATAGTTAAAAATATTAAAAAAAATCAATATATCTTTTTAGGAGTATAATGCTATTATTAATTGTATAAAAATAAGTTTAATACGTAACATACAAATTACTTTTATTTATTTTATGGAACTTAACATTTAAAACTCTAGTAGATAGTCATTTATTGTGATTAAAGTTTAATATCTGGTTATTTCCATTATTTTTATTTACTTTTTTAAAACTTGATTAATTATGAAAATTTTTTTTGCATAAAAGTGTATTTGAGTATTTTTTTTTTCAATATTGTAATATTACTCGTAAAGAAAGTTAGTTTAAATAAGAAAATATAATTTTTAGTATAATGAACTATAAGAAGCTATAAAGAGTTATAAATAAACTTTTAAATTAAATTGAAAAAGTGGATAATATTTATTATAGTGTATTATAACAAATAACTGTATAAATTTTAATTCAAGGCCATTAGAACAAATTTGTTTTGTTTTATACATATATATATATAAAAAAAATACTCAATTATTTTCATGTTAAAGATAATAAAACCTAAAACTGCTTGAAAGTGGGATGGTTTAGTTATTGGAGTTTTCATTTGTTTTGTTGTGTATACTGTTTTTTAAATACTTATTTTGTTTTATACTGACATCTCACATTTGAACACATTTCAAGCCTGTGGGCTAAACAAAGTTTAAACATGAAATTATAACTAATTGATCGTACTTGATAATATTATCAAGTGGATGTATTTTTTTATTGTACTCAACATTTTTTTAAGACAACAGTTAACAACTGGTAGGTATAGGATATTAGTATGAAAATTAAAATTACTTTTGTAACTTCAAAACTTTCAGATATTGTTATAAAATCTCAAGGTCTTTTTCGTTACTATCTCGGACTGGTAATTTAAAGCCAACCATATATTTATTTAGTGAAACTCTTGAGTGTTCAGTATGTTTATTGTCGTTCATCATTTTACGTACAGAGTTAAAAATACATATAACTGAAAAAGAAATAATATTTAAAAATTGTTGACTTAACATCTCTTATTAGTTATTTGTACCGAGTACAAAATACCGGTATCATATCACCTTACCATATCTACCTACAAGTATATAGCACCTACTTTTATGGCAAGGTCAACATAGTAATATAACAACTATTGAATTTTTCACAGTTACCTACTTTTATTTTGATTATATGTTCAAGGTAGAATATATAATATCTATTGTTCGTTGTTTGCCGATCATTGGCGTTAAATGTAGTTTGTTTTTTTTCTTTAAAAAGTTTTGGTTCTTAAAGGTTTAGTGATAATTGATTACCTAAGCTTGATAATGGATTGTATTAGAGGAGTAAATAAATAATAATAATAATAAAAAAAAAGTTAGCCAAGAAAATATTATTAATTAACAATGTGCCGAACTCATGGATTACTCAATGATTGTGCTTCTACTCATTTATATTAATTAGCGGTAATCGCTAAATTCGTAATTGTTTAATCTGAAATCCGATTAATTTAAACTTTCACAAACTTTAGCGTCATATTCAGGTGTTTCTTAATTGAACATAACATAATAATATTTTAGATACGACATACGTGTTATTTTAGTAATGAACGCTAAATACTAAATTACATTTATGAATATATTATATTTTACATTTCAATAAAACAAAAAAAATACTTAATAATTACTATCAATCACCATAAATATGAATAATTTAAATAGAAAATAATTTTTCTCTGAAAGTTTAATTTAAAGTTGCAATAATATTAACATATATGTAAAATATGTAGGTGTTAAAATATATAAGCGCTAAACACACGTGTTTCAATTTATGCAATGATATTACGTATAATACAATACAAATAAATATAAATGTTTGAATATAATACTATAATAATATTATTCACAGATTTATTACAAAGTTATTTCGTATGTAAAATTAATGGAGAATAATATTACATTTAAATTTTTATTTCTACCGAAAAGCAATTTGTTCAATAATATAAGAACAAAAATGTAATTGAAAATAAAAAGTTTAGAATAAATTCATTTTCTTTAAATTACCATTTTTAAAATAGTATTTTTAACTATATAGTGCCATTATAATGCGTAGTAAAAATATATATTCGGCATATTTTGAACATATTATTACTTATAACACGTGGATATGTGATGTTATTATCATAAAGGCTAAAATAAATCTTTTCATTATATAATAATTTATATTGTATTTATTGATAGCCATTACACATTTTGCATATTTTAAAATATATGGTTTAAGTTCAAGATTATTTATTTTATAAAAAGTGATTTATTTAAATATATAGTTTTTTTTAATTAATGTGAAAATAAATTTCAATATTTGTTAAGTATTTATAATATCTTATTATAAGATTTAAGTTGAAGTATATTATTAATTAAATCTTATATAAATAAAACTAATTTTTAATTTTTTAATTATTTAATATGAATAAAAAAGTTTATTAATTAATGAAGAAAGAGTATAATGAATATTTAAAAGATGAAAATTTATATTAATCTATTGAAAAAATTGTTCATGTAAAAAAAATGTATTTTAGTTAATTTTGTATATTGGTGTTTACAATTGAAGAAATATTTGAAAAATGTCGATTAATTAATGAATAAATTATTATATTAATTTACTTTCAATAATGCATTGTTATATGATTATTAAATATCAATTTAATTTCAATTTTCTGTATTAAATATAGACATAAATTGTCATCCGGAAAATTCCATCTCATTTTTAGGTGAATTAAACTAGAAAAATATATGCAAACCACAGTTTATTTTAAATCTATTTTTTTATTTCATTTCTTTTGTTTATCCATAGTAATAGCATACAAAAAGCTTATGTCTTCTGTTGTTTAAGATTAAATAAAAATAAACAAATAAATAAATATAATGTAATATTATGATATTTATTATCTTCATAAATATTATTAAGCTTTCAGTATCTTAAACTTGATTAATCACTGAGATTTAAACTTAATGACGTTGTATATGTGTTCCCATTATTTCATTTAAGACCATAAAATCCTTTAAATCTATTCTTCTCTGTTATCCTTTTCTCGGATTAACTTTATATAATGAACAACTTAACACGTAAGACACAATAACAGAACGCAGCGACAGCGATAACTATTTGAATTCAAAAAAATAATGAGATACGCGACACTAGAAAAATTGTGCACGTTATTACTCTGGTTATTTATACTCAAATTAAAATTTAATTAAACTTTTTTTGTTATTGCTATCTTTGAAATAAATTCTTTTACGTTTTGCAATAAATAAAATTAGGCACAATAATTTTTATCAAGAGAAAACTTTATAATATGGAGGTCATCATAAATAATAATTTATTTAAGTATTACAATTTTATTATTAAATGTTCAAATACCTATCTCTAGGAATTTATGTGTAACTTATGAGTTGAATCTAGTATCTTTTATATTTTATTAAATATTAACATGATTTATTTTGTATCTTGTATCTAAATACAATTTTTAAAGTTTATTTTTATTTAATCACCTGTTTTGCGGATAACAATCAAAACGAAATTATCAATCGTAGATGTTATATTTTTTATGTAATTAATAAATAAAATAGAGCTGAATAATGATTCAGTATTATTATTATTGGAACAATTTAAGTTATAATATCAATAGTTTTAATGATACGCCATGTATAATGAATGTGATTAGCTTATATATAGCTATATGGAGACATATTACATAATATATTAATAGCGTATAAAATATACAGATATATATGCATACATGATGAAGTTTATGATGTTCATTGCGTTTATCGATAGCTTCCTTTTCTTATTCGATTTTTGGATTCGGGTTTAGGACCATTAAATAGAGTGTTATTTTTATTATGTGATTATAATTTCAATATTTTATCGAGTAAAAACAGATTTAAATTAGTTTTTGTCAATAAAAATTATGTTAAATTATATTTTATGTTAGTTATGCCACATATACATATGTTGTAATCTCATATAAAATATTCTAAGTAAATATTTATTGTAGATATATTTTAAACAATTTTTGGGCAATAATTTCATAGTTTTAAATATTGATAATTACGTCGCTCATAGATAGTTATGCGAATGAATTGTTAAAAACGTAAAGAATTTATGTTTTGGTTTGCAATATTTTTTTTTCATCCATGTCGTAAATCATAAAATTGAAAATCTTTAAAATCTTTATGCAAAAGTAAACAAAGGTTATGTGACAAAGAAAAAAAACAGTAACTCACAAAATCGTCACATGTGAGAATATTTTTAGGATTGTACATTTAATAACTGTTTTGAATAGGAAAAATATTACCCTTAAATAATAAGGAAATACGAATTTAATGTATGACATTAAGTGTCTGAAAATTTGTATTAAGTATAACTGGTAACTGATTTAACTAATAAAATTTTATCAGTAACTTAAAAAATCAACAGTAATGCAACTTACTTACTTTACCAAAATGCATAATTTTAACCTAAACATTTTATAAAAAAAATTGTGTATTAAGTATAACGCAGGTTGAAAATTTAATACATATTCGATTATTATAGTATAACGATTAGATAATCTGCAAATACCTTTAGTTTATAAAATTATAAAGATTAAAAACAATTTATTTTATAATTTAGAAAAGTTTACAAATTTTGAAAAAAATATATTCGTGATAACTAATAAGTATAGTTCAACTTAAAATAGTTGAATATATAAAGTTGTAAATTTAAATTTTGCGAAAGTTTAGGTTTGATAATTAATTAATTTGTTACTGAAGAGATGTAAGCGGGCGAACAGCTTAAAATGTCAACAAGGTATAAATAATTATATTATGAGGTTATTTATAATATTATTTTATACGAATTATTATCAAGTGTAAGAATTATTGTTTTATTTAATAGGTTCTCATATATTATAAAACACAATCTTTTAATGTATAATGATGCAATACATTATGTGTTGTGTATACTTAATGTTTTACTGTAGTTTTTTTTTACGAATTCTTTTAAACCATAAAGGTTTTTTATTAATTAATTCCATGATATAAATCCAATGAATTTTGCTGATTTATTTAATTTATACTAAGTTACCTATTTTGTAAATAAACCGTATTTTAAATGACTTTAAAAATACCATTTTCTATAATATATATATGTATGTTAGGTACATTAAAGTTCTCACTCGTAAATTTTCTGGTGTAATTACACAAAAAAATGAAAACCATTTACAACGTGCGATGAATTTTCATTAAGTTTCTTTATTTCGTAAAAAAAAAAAAAAAAAAAATTTAAAAAAAAATCAGTGATAAGAAAACTTTGTATAATATATTAATGTTTTATTAGAAATCTAGACGAAATGTCAAACAGTAATAATTATTTAACCTAGATCTGGTATACCGTAGACCAGAGTCAAAGCTCGAAGTTAGTGACCCGCGTAATTTATACGCTTGTGTATGGAATTGAATGCTTTGGATCGCATCAGTAAGTTTCTATCTCGCATTATGCGTTGGACAAACGCATAAGATACCCAAACCACGTGATGGCTGCACATATTAAACGCACTTGACCAATATAAAGTACAACGTTTATACGATTTAATTTACAATTTAACTTAGTGTCAGATTTTCAGTAACGCCGCAGATGGACGAGTAGAGATGTTTTATTATAAGAATTACTATAGATCGAACCTTTATTTTTCCATGTTTTTCTTAAACTAAAATTGTTATGTATAATTGTATAAATATTATTGTATAATAATAAATTATCTAACACTTTACGTTTTTTAGGAGCAAATTATGAGTAAATAAATCATCCATACGTTATATTACCTACGAGTCATAAATTTTCATATTATTAACTGTTGTATATAGATTAATAAATTGTCTAATAAAGGATTTAAAATCAACGAAACTACTTTCAATATAATCTTTGATATTAAAATATGATGATTAATAATTGTTTATAAATTTCTTTAGTTCAACGTAAGAGTTTGTTCACGAATGGCTTAGTTTTGAAATAGATTAATATTAATTATAACTTTAAAATTAAGTTCATTGTATTAATATACATTTTAAGTGCTAGTAGGTTTTGAGAAGTTTGTTGATATAATGATGGCTATAGTTGGTGACTGATGTCAAGGAAACGCATTAGGTCACCCATTGTTCAAAGTTGGTGAACTGAAAAGACTGCACATCGTATAGGCACAACCACCATAAGCTAAGGAATCTTGACCCTTTAAATATATTTATTTTATTGTATAAATATAATAATTAAATTACTCATACCCATTTATACTAATTATCAATTAAGTTAAAAAAACATTGCTTTGTGACTAGTAAGATGAGCGGCCATGATAAGATAACTATGTACTATAATGGATGAACTGTGGCGTTATTTGAATATTTCAGCAATCATACAAATTATTTAGCTATCGAAAGCATACTAGTTATGCCGTTAGATTGTAAAATCGATGTACTGACATAATAAAAATTCTACAATTTTGGTAAATATTTCGTAAAATAAGCGTTATTTTTTAGTTTTCAGTTATGTATGATAAAAACCGATACTTGAAAATTATACTCTCGTCGAGTTATTGATTTTTAATTGATGGTTAAGCTTGAAGCAACAATTCAGTAACAATATAATTATTGAAATCCAAACAAAAAATGTTGCATATGCATTAATGTAATTCAAAGAAGCTATTGATAATTATATTATTGAGTAAATTTTCCGTGAAACTTTTTAAAAAAATTAAGTGATTTTCACTTATATATTAGTATTATCAGTATAGAAATATAAATTTATTAAAATAATTTATACGTTATTTAGGTAGTAGATAAGAAGTTATTTGAAATATCCGTAAGTCCAAAAATTAAAATTCAATTTTTTTATCATGTAATTTTAAAACAACAATCTATTGTATAATGTTGTAGATGTAAATGCATATTATGACCAATATAAACTTGATAGGGATGTCTATATAAATTTTAATTTATTTGTATATTTTAAATATATTTACCTAAAATAAAGATAGATATAAATGTATATTATTAAACTTGTTTAAAAATTAAAAAATTAAAGTTATTTGTTTATTTTTTTAGAGCACATGATCGGTAAAAATTAAAGAAATCGTTATAAAAATGAAGACAAATAGCACTTATAGAAAATTTAATATACTAACATATTATTAGATAGCATAGATATTATAAACAATACAATCAAATTCACGGAGTTCAAATTTTTAAATTTATAAGACTGCTAAAGATACTAATAATATATTATGTAATTATATATTATCATTAGGGCTCGGAAGTTATAGGAGTTAAAAAAGGCAAAATATGCATGCAAATATGCACAAAAAAATTGTAAAATATGCATGAAAATATGTTAAATATGCAAAATAAAATTTATTAAATATGCAAAAAAATGTACTACGTATATACAAAAAAAAATATTTTTTATGTTTTGGCTTGTATTTTGTGTTTGGTGGATTGTAATTTTTTCAATCTAAAAATATACATAGAATAAAAGTTATTTGAAAAATTATATTAATTTTTTTTTTAATTCATTAAACATATAGATTATTGTAACCGTCATACCCGTAAATGTATTGCATTGAATAACCAGAGCTTTTTTGATATTTTCTATCTCAAACGAACGACGGTTGTCTGTAAGTACATTTTTGTAGCGCGAAAAACTTCTTTCAATATCCGATGAAGTTATGGGTGCGTATTTAAAGTGTGCCAAGTCATTCCCATTTAAGTCTTCTGGTAGTCCTTCCATTGACGTTGCTTCACCAGTTAAAATGCTTGATATTTTTTTTAAATCATTAAAACCACAGTTTTTTTCCAAAACATTTTTTAATTTTTCTTTGATTGCAGTGCCTGCCTTGTCAATAATGTGCTCTAACTTATTTTCGACGGATTTCACTGTCGCTATTGACTCATGTAACGGGAGTTTTTGTTTTTCGAGTTGTGTTATTGTTGTCGGTAAAAAACCATAATTTACATGAATGAAAGTTAAGTTCATTTCCACAGAACGGTCACTTACAATGTCTTTAGCTTCTCTAATAGAAACCGCATCGCTTGAATCTAGAAGTTGTAAAACTTTGTTTATTTCTTTAAAATATTGACAGTAATATGAAGCTGCTTGTAGCCATGTCCCCCAACGTGTTAGTATGGGCTCCGGCGGAAGTGGAATTCCAGGAGCTTCAGTTTTAAATAATATAGTACGAGACGGTGCTTTCAAAAATACTTGTTTTACCCTCGATATTAATTTATCTACCTTTGGGAAATGACTACGTATTTCTTCTGCTATTCTATGCATTCCGTGAGCCAAACATGTGACGTGTATCATTTTTGAATATAATGCTTTAATAGCTGTACCAGCTTTTTTCATATACGGAGCCGCATCACTTACAAATAAAAGTACATCATCGTGCCGGATTCCATCTGGCCACAAAGTAAACATTGATGCATCAAATAGTTTAGCTATTGTTGAAAAATTAACTTTATCAAGAACTTCGGATGTCAATAAAAATATGTCACCAGGTTCATCTACCAATAATGTTCCCACTATTACGTTCGCAATAAATCTACCTTCGACGTCAGTACTTTCATCGATAGATACCCAAATTTTATTCCCAACAACATGTTTTCTAATTTTATCGATTGTTTCTTCGTAACATTCATTTAAATACGTTTTTCTTAAAGTAGATTCACATGGAATATCTTTAAGGGTATATTTTTCTAGGAATGACCGAAATTCAGTATTCATAATTTTATTAAGAGGAATATTAGCACACATCATTGACTTACATAAATCTTTTGAAAATTCACATTTTTTGGAGGTACTTGAAGAGAAAAACTGTTGTGTAGTTGATACTTTATTCATATTATTTCGTTGACGATTTAACAACCGCTCATGTTTATTCGTTTTTACATGTTGAGTAACTGTAAATCGTTTTTCGCAATTCACTTTAACTTCACAGATCTTACAAAATAGAATAGTACCGTCTGTTGAAAAAACATTTTCGCCGAATTCTAAAACGAATTTTCTAGTTTGTGAAATTTTCGGCATATTATAATTTTTTTAAATATTTAGGTAGATTTTACAGAGCACGGACGAATTTATTACACGAGACAGTTCACACACAACTGACGGGGTAAATATACTTGCCCAAATAATTCAGTCATACACCTATAAATACACTCATATATAGAACAAATCGCTATTAGATTAACGATAACGTCGATAGCAAAGACGTTAGTGCAATAAAGATAAATACGCTCCGCTGTAGGTACATGATAATTTATCATCTATGATTTCTAAACATTAAATTATTAAATTTGTGAAGGCAAAAAAAAAAAAATAATTTAAATTAGGGTATTTAATATGATTTATTAATTTATCAGTAACAGTACTATTTAAGTTTGTTTTCTGTAGAAGTTTATTAAACACTCTTATTACACATATATAATAAACTTAATAATAATTTATAAGCAGAAAAAATCGCAATTGACATTATTCTGTAACACATCAAAATATGTATGATTTAATTTACAAGTTAATCACTAAAAATCTGGAGATAATGTGAGGGAGATATTCGGTTAATAGAGACCAAAAAAATTCTTTTAGTAAGAAATAAATATTTTTAAACATGACAAGGTATTTATTATTGATAAAAGGTTAATAATTTAGGTTGAATGATACAGTGAATAATTCAATATAATCTAAAGTATGTATCAGTTTTCTTTTTTCTTTACTACATCAAAATAAATAATATATTATAATCGCGATAATTACTATAAATATTATTAAATTTTAATTGTCTGTAATATAATATAATAAATAAATAATTAGGTAATTAATACTTGTATTATATAGATTAGATTAGGTATATTATGATGTGTATACTTTTTCAACTACAGCTTTATTATACATATTTTCTGACTGTATAACAATGGTTTACTTGTTTACTAATGGGTGAGACGTCTCATATAATTAGATACAAAAATAAATTTTACTAGATATAAATAAAATGATTATACCTACACTTAAAGTGTTAAAAAAAATTATAAATGAAGAAATGAAAAAATACAAGATAATATTTTTGGAAGTACTCATTCATTATCTCCAATAGTATACAATTTTTAGAAATATTTTTTTAAATAATTTAAACATATTCAAAATCAATATATAAAAAAAAAAAAAATAACAAAATATTTGATATTTTTTTATACTCATAGAAATTATGTTTTTATTTATAGATTTTAGTTTTAGGCTTCAAAGGCAATAATTATGACTTATTAGTCTGAAGTCAGTTTTTACTGTGGGGAAGGTTCTATTTTGGAACACGTATGTATGTGGCAAAAATTTGTCACTAAAAACCCGAATTGGCTTGGTTACCCATCCGGGAGCTAGTGACACCGGCCGATGGTTGACCTCAGAACTCATTAACGACTGTGGCTAACCACGTGCCACACTAAATCACAGTTATTATTTTTTTATATATTTAAATAACTGCATATTATGTTTTTTATTATATTTTCTAGAGTAAAATATTTTTCTAAGAATCTCAACATATAAATCAAATTAATTTGAAAATATCAAACACTTTACTTTCATTTGTGAATTAGTTTCTTATAAATATTTAAAGTTTTAATGATCGGAGTAGATGACACATTAGGATTGGTAAATGTAGGTTTACTAAATCGTTCATAAAATTATTAAATATATATATTAAAATGTTAATAAATTAATTACTCAGCTGAAATTCAATTTTTATTTATTAAAAATATCACAAAAAAAAAATTGATTTATTCTTTAAGTTAAAAATGTATACTGTCTTTTAAAAACTTAAAAACTAAAAAAATTTGATAAAAACAATGTTGTAATTAATAAATATGAGTAATAATTTAAAATGTAAAAATAAGTTTCCATAAACGTTAATATTTTTGAAAATGAGTATTTATTTTGAAAACAACTACTTTTTACGCTATAAACTTTCTATTATATGCATTGAATATATATTAGGCTAACGTGAATGTAAGTCTAGTGTTATAATCCTGTTTATTTTTTTTTTGTAACATTTCTATGTAAATTATAAACAAATTTATTTTCATTTATGTAAATTTGTTTGTCATAATTTGTTCCCATGATTTATTTGTATTTTTATTCAATATTTTAAGAGATAGGGTGTTATTATAGTGGGTGATTTTTTCAAATTATTTTTTTTTATATCATTCAAATTCATGTTATTAAATTTATAAGTTATATATTACCGGCATCACCATATTGAGATTTTATAAAAATAAAAATTGGGGCGTACTATTTTGTACTCTGTTAGATTCAATTTTTACTGCAAAATTAATTTTTGTACTACATTATTTATAAATATTAAATACATTTTGAACTTAAATAAAAACCAAGTATACTCATGTATTCAATCAGTTTAATTTTAAAACGATGTGCAGTACGAATCGTTGATTTAATATCAAGGCCGGAGATAGTATAACGTCGTAGAAAGGTTATATTGTTTATTTAGAACGCAATTGGTGGCCACTTAGGTGATAATACGATAATTTATTGACGTACGCATTTGCTGGTAGCTTTTATTTAGATAGAATACAATAAAATAAAAATATATTAATAAAATATAACACTTTTTGTTGAAAATAGTGGTTTTTAGTTTTAAAATTTTATTGTTAAAATTCAAAATAATGTATCTACCTATTATTTATTATGTTTAATCGATTAGCCCTATATATTGTCTACATAATATGTGTATATAGAATAGCGACAATAATTATATTTACTAATAATTAGGATCGAGAGAAATGAGGATAAATAAACAATGATTATAAATTTGAAGTGAAAATAAAATAAATATAATAATTAAAACTAAACTAATATACTATATATTGTATAACATTTATATATAATAAAATATGATAAAATAAATATTATATACGTAAGTATTGTTAAAAGTACGTCATATATTTAACTTAAATTAAAAATGAAAAATATAATTTTTTTTCAAAGATGAACACTTAGCCTACATTTTAGGAGGGAAACGGCTATCTGAAATTATATAAGTTTCAAAAATATAGTCGAAAACTTTATCTATTTTGTCGTCTTTTGGTTTGATAGCCATTAAATCATCTGTGAAACAATCCAAGGCTTCTGACGGTGGTAGGTAAGGAAGGCTAAATAAATATTTTAGCACTTTTCCTATTCCAGAACCATATAATTATACCTGTTTGTGCTTTTTTTTCGACGGGAGCCGTTTGGGAATTTATCTGTTCGTAAAACCTTTTTTGATAGGAGCCGTTTGGAAATAAGCGAACAATAGGCGGGAGCCGTTTGGGATCCGATGAAATTTTAAATATAATAAATAAGTATAATTGTATTTTGATATATATATTTTTTTAATAAAATAAAATAACAGAAAAAAAGATAAATATAATTAATACTTACTAAGTATAAGTATATTAGAAATTAGCAATGAATACAATTTAGGCGAAGCAAAATTTTAAATATAATAAATAAGTATAATTGCATATTGATATATATATAAATTTTTAATAATTTACTAAGATATATATTTATATATTTTCTTAAATGTATGTAATGTATGTTTAATATGGGTTTTGGAATAAGATTCATTATTTTTGTTTCTTGGAAACAGATATTTTTATAACAGAAAAAATATTTTTTATCATGGTTGTGTAATGCATAATGTTGAAATTCTATAAAAATGGTTTTATAATATAATTATTAAGTTTAATTTGTTGTAAAATTTAGACATAAATGAAGGTATTTTTTAAGAAAACCACTATTCGTTTAAAATTTAATTTTTTCATAACATTGAAACACTCGTACAACTTTTTTGTTAAATATTTAAAAATTTGATTATTATTGAAACTCGAATAATAATGATCCGGCATGTTCATTAGATTTTACATTTAAAAAAAATATATATTTAATGTTTCAAGTCAATAGTTTGGTTTAATCGTTTATTTATGTTGTAGTAAAAAATGATGAATGATAAAATTGCGATTATTCATAACTGTAGGTTGACTACTCATATAATATTAAACAACGTGACTGATACAGGGTTAAAAATTATTTTATTATTTAAAAATTATGAGTATACGTTAGTTTTTTGAAAGTTTAATGTTGAATACAAAAACATGAAAAACATTTAATTTATTAACAAATTACGTCACACAAATTTATAGTACGATAGAACAGATGGTAACAAAATATAGTTAAAGTTTATAACAAAATCAACGAAGAATTATACGCAGGTTTGTGGTTTGGCGTGGCGCGTTGGATGCTACTAGTCGCGGAATGCGACCGAGAGTAAGTAACGGCCACAGCTACTAGCTCCCGGATGGGTGACCACTCGGGATCATAGTGGTTAAAAACCTTGCCACACATATACACGTGTTTGCTATCAGCCGTAACAAACGTAAAATACAACCTACCGTACCAACCTTACCCCTTACCATAGTTCATAACCCCCACAAACAGCTAATGGCCCTAGTTGCCGGGCTTAAGTTTAATTAAAAAAAAAAAAAAATATATACGTAGGTTATAAATGGGCGATTTGAAGGTGAACTAAAAAGTGTAGCATTAACAAACATTTACGCTTTGAAACTAAGACTGAACTCTTTTTCTCTGTTCATAGCTAATAGCTAATATGACGACTCGGAAAGTTTTTATCGTCTTCAATATTTTAAAATTAACCTTATTCCCGCGGTATTATTTAGCTCATAGATCGTCGACCGTCGTCCGTATATATTTATGATAAATAAATATTAAAATAATTAATGCGTTCGTGTTTATGTGATAATCTACCTGACTGTCGGCGTAGGTATAATATCAATATTATACTCGAACTGATAATTTCACATGATTTATTAAATGCGTTCGACTCTCGGGCGCGCGTGTAACGCGCTTGAATTACGATTGGCCACTGAATAAAGTAATGCGGAAGAGAAATGTTTTCTGCATGTATATAACAATATATAATAATTACATTATTTGTCCGATTTTATTACGGTGATACTAGCCCGACCAAGTAAAACTTAGTCTACGCTTTTCTGCATATCCACATTAAATCTATCGTTGGGTTTTATACGTGTACAGTTCTAATTGTGATGAAGACTACGGCAAGTATAGTGGCGGTCGCTAAAATGATCGAAGCCGGGGTGTTTGGATCCGACAGT
>NW_020271096.1:21248-28091 GCF_002803265.2 Melanaphis sacchari | reverse complement strand
GCTGGACGCGGAAATGCGCGAGCACGCGTTCTACGGGTTGGCGCACGCGTCGTTCTTCCTGCGCCTCATGTTGGAGGAACAGAAACCGATCGCCCCGTCGGAGTTTGTCGGTTTGACCGAAGTCGAGGCGAAAGAGCTTTTTCTGACGCTGGGCGGCGAACGGGCTACCGACTGGGTGGCCGACATCGTCCAACACTATTTGGACGTGGCGTACGCCTGATGAGACGTGACCTCGACCGGCGATCGCTCGTCGAAATACGTCGGCGTCGGTAGAGCGCTTCGTATTTTTTGATTTTGGATTCTACGCTTTTCGATTTTCGACTAATATTAATAATAATCGTATGATGAGAATGTTGTGATATTCTTGCGTCATCACAACCGGAACGTACGAGTGTGGCGATGAAGTAATATGCATAAAATCGAGTATCGTCGCCGAGCTGTTTTAATTGTGCGATCAAATTTTTATTTATTATCATTTTTATTTTTTTCGTTATTTACATACACAGCGCAGTGTGTATGAAATTTATTAGCATATTACTTTGTTTAGAGCGTAGTAGTGCGCGACGAACGATAATATGCACTTAAATTACGTATAAATAATAATTAATTACTGGACATGTATTTAAATTAAACTCACATATAACACTAATAATTAATGATCGAGTTGATGCTCATCGATTGAAATAAAATGAAATCTACATGGTCATATAAACTTGTCTATATCTTTCAGATCAAATCGATGCGTTGTAGAATTCCAATAAATTCTTACCAAGTATAAACTATTGAATAAAATAAAAATATAATACACTTAGATATGAATGGCTTTTTTATGTTTACAATTTACAAAAACGACGTATTCTTAGCAGGTTAATATTATTTTTTCTTCTTTGTGATTTACAAAATGTTTGTTGTTCTTTCCACTGACGTATTTCGACAATAAGTAAGTAATTATATTGGTCAACGTATATGTTGAGTTTTAATTTAATGCAAAACAATGAACTAACCTATTTATGCATATAATTAAAACTATTCTGAGTGGTGATGTTTATCCTAATTTCTGAGATTTTTTTAATTTTGTATTTATATTGCTGTTATTTTTCTATTACAACTACATATCATATATAACATTATTAGGTATAATTAGACTATAATTCGAGACCAACGCGCACCGTAAAATGTTATTATGCATAGTAAGTTTTAGTGTACGGAACGACAATGATTTTTAAATTCTAGCAAATTATATTTTTGAATTAAAATAAATTAATTAAAATTGTTATTTTATCTTTAAATGTTGAATGAAGTAAATATTTAGTTTTAAAAATCTATAAAAAAAAATTTGTATATTCTATATTCTTGATATTCTTATTCTTATTGTTATTTTTTATTTGTTATTTGAAAAACGTATGATCATATTATTATATTATACTTATTAAATGGATTATATGATTTATTGTTATTTTGATTATATTGTTAAAATTTGTATTTAATGTTATAATACTATGTATTGATCGTATTCATAGTTACTATGTAAGAAAATATGAGATGTTATAATGTGCATCATATATGTAGGTACTTGAGTATTTCTATATTACGTTTATAATTATTTTATAACGGATATAGATTTTAGAATTTGTATTTAACATCATCAATAATTTTTAATTCGTAAGCATTGATTAAAATTATATTGCCCAAAACTATTTAAAATGATTTGTATAACTTTCAACAATAAATAAAGATTATATGATTAACTGTTAGACTTGAGATAAATGTTAAGACGACTGAAAGTCTTATTAGATTTATATAAACTATGAATCAAATTACATTTAAAACTAAACCCATAAGAATACTATACATTAATTGTAACAAAATAAAAAATATTAAGAAAAAAATAGATATAATATAATGGTATCCTAAAATATACATTTAAAAATTATAATAAAATATTTTCAGAATTGTCATATGTATATTATTATCACATGTTGT
Organism: Melanaphis sacchari; assembly: GCF_002803265.2. NCBI lineage: Eukaryota > Metazoa > Arthropoda > Insecta > Hemiptera > Aphididae > Melanaphis > Melanaphis sacchari. The sequence goes on along the minus strand of NW_020271096.1, from coordinate 26,108 downwards.
TTGAATGTTTGAAAATTTTATAAGTGTAAATTTATATTATATCAAACTGATAACTTGAAATATAAAAAGTAATTGGTGGGTTTGATTTATGAATTAAATAAAGAGATAATATATTTTATTACACTGAAAATCATTAGTATTATTAGTGTTATATTTAAAAAAATGTATAAAACTGTAAAAAAGTGTATAAAAAATTAAAGTTATGAACGAATTTATTAAAACAGAAATAAAAGCTATCGTGGACAAAGGTGCGTTCGGTAAAAATTGTAAATTAGTGTTATTCAATGTGTATGAAAAAAAAAAGAGTGGAAATATAATGCAATATTTGGGGAAATTGTCACATCGGATGATATCTATTACTCCCTTTTGATCAAATTAAAAAATCGAGATCAAATAATACGCGAAAGTTTTCAATGCGATGTACAATTCCACAATGAATTATACTTTTATAAAAAGATCATCCCATTCTTATTAGAGTGTCGTGGTCCTTTGGTAAATTACGTAAATGCTTTATCATTACCACAGTTTTTTTTATGGCCGTAAAAAAGGTGGTGAGTTTGCGGAGAAGGATTTAATTGTCTTCGAAAATGTTAATACTTTAGGCTACCGTTTTAGCGAAGAGCTGTTTATAGACAAGAATCATCTAATTATTGCACTTCAGACAATTGCAAAGTAAGTTGACTTATTTTAGATAAAAATAAATATTAGGCGCAAATAAAATAAATTAGATAACGAATTTTAAAATTTAAATCTATAATTTTAAATAATATGGTAAATACTATTAGACAAATATATATTATATCATATACTCGTATGTGTACATTTTTAATTGGAAATATTATACACAGTTTTATATAACATCATGTAACTAAAATGAGGTACTTATAATTATGAAGGTTAAAATAAAAGTTTATTTCTGTTCAATAAATCATAAAAATATATTATATTGTTATAAAAATAGTATGTATAATTATTAGGAATTTAAATAGCCCTATGCATAAACAATGAAACTAATTAATAACTTTTTTTTTTTAGAAATAAGAAGTGAACTTATTGATTAAGCATTTGATATTTTATCATCACACAATTAATTATTTCTGGTAGGTTAGGTAAGTCGTTTTTATTAGATTATTATTAAAGCCTCATAATATAGATATTTTTTAAGACCTCAAAATGATTGAGCAGCCTATTATATATATATATGTGCTCTCTTATAGAGTCCAAAGATGCATATCGATAATTACACTAAAATAAATTTACGTTATCGCTAATTTGCGCCTTATAAAACTTTTTTATTTTGTTGATAACAAATTATGTAATTTGTTTATGCATCACGAATACTGAAAGTAAGATAAGCGAATAATACGGAAATCACCTACACTATAAATATTAACACACACGGCTATCTGACCACGAACGGCCGTTGAATCGAAAAATATACTGTTCAATAGAATAATATCTAATACTTTCTTTTTTTTTATTGATCAACTAAATCTATTAAGAGTGATAGGGTTCAGTAGGGCTTGGAGCTTATTTTGTGTAGGGGTTGTTTTAAGGTTATTTGTAACACGTGTGTCCACCTACATGTGTGCGCTATGGATTCGTCTCTAAGAACCCAGGTGGTCGGTCAAACATCCGAGAGCTAGCGAACGACACCGGCCGATACTTGACCTCACTACATACGAGTGACTGAGGTCAACACCGCGTCATATCAAATCACACAATGTCTACTACTGTTTCGATTACTTTTGTTATGTCCCGGGCGCCTCCATTTCATAATTTCGTTCAAAACGCGCAAAAAATTAAAACGGTTTCACACGACGTGACGGACGGCGTTACCGACGAACGATTATAATATAGTTGAACTCCGATTATCCGGATTAATTAATGTCAATGGTGTCCGGATAAGCAAATTAACCGGATGACTGACATATGCTATATCAAAAGCTATGTTATAATTGTATATAAATATAATATTGTATGCATTTATTATTTGTACGCATAAAATATAACAGAAAACTTGTTACAATAAACAGATAATTTTACTATAATATTTAACTGAAATATTATGTTGAATAATCTATAAAATACAATTAATTATTATCATATAATTTAATACAATATCGTATTTGAAAAAAAAAAAAAACAAAAAAAAGAACTAAACTGTATGACGATCGGATAACAACTGACTCACTAAGAATAATACCCATTCCCTATCCAATCTCGTAGTTTACGACTTACGAATTATCCATTAAAAGACCAATCTTTTTTTTTCCCCAGTCCGGTTGATTAACGTTCGGATAATCATAGTTCCGCCGTAATCCAATGACCTGAGTTTTCGTGTGTCGTGCACACAGGTTTTACGGGCTTTCGAAAGAAGCCAAACACAAAAACGCCGGCAGATCCCGGGACGTCGTCGCCCAAGTCCGGGACACGCAACTCGACAGTGTCAAACCGGCACTTGATGACCCTGAACGACCTTCCGAAGAGGATGCGAGCAAGCGGGGCGTGAACCGACTGCTGGACCGCCGCGGTGAAGTGTACCGCGACCACGTGAAGTTACGTGCCGGTTGAACGGTAGTCGTTCGATGACGCCACAGGCGCGCTGCGGCAGGGGGTCGGCCGGCCACGAACAGCTGTTCGTTCTGTGCCACGGCGACCGTTGTCCTGGGTCCGTGACGTTCGAGCACGAGTGCGGACGTCCGTCCGACGCGCTCGTCGCGGAATTCTTCGACCTGCGTTAGGCCGGGCGTACACTGAAAGAGCAAAACTGTTCGGAGCCGTTTGAAACAATATTATGTTTCGACCAGCTCCGAACAAATTTCATTCACACTGACAAAACAAAACCGAACAAGACAAAATAAATTCCGATTCATTTTTGTTTTTAAATAATTAACACCAGTCGTCAAGATGAGTTCTGATGAAGATGATGTCGTTATTCCGCTTTTGTGGCAATTTTTGTTAAATAGTGAAATGAATGAAAATAAACGTAAACGTAAAATTTGGGGGTTGCACGAAATAAATAAAAAACGTACAGAAAATAATACAATTTTTAATTTTTTTGGCTGAATTGCGTAAAGACGAGTTAAAATTTAAAAATTTCACTCTTATGAGTTCGACTACTTTTGACTTCAAATTAAATGAAATTGGTGATAAAATAATAATTAAAAAAAAAAAAAAAAACTATTAAGTATATTGTATTATTGTATATTATATTAAAAAAATCTGTAGTCGACACCAGAATAACGTGTGCTCAGTTTTAAACTATTCGTTTAAATAAACAAATTTATAACATTATAATAGAAAATTTTCGTATTTTACTCGGAGAAAAAATAGAACCAGACCGAACAAAACCAAACATGTTTCGTTTTGTTTTGTCGTGCGTGTTGATGTCGACTGATTAGCGTGTGCGCGTCACTTGTTTTACACATATTCTAATTGCCTCCAAACAGCTACGAGTTGATCCAAGCAGCTCGGAACAGTTTTGCTCTTTCAGACTTCACTGGTCGCCCGCTCTCGACCTGTCCACGTTCCAGTACGCGGCCAACGCGCCGGACGTGCTGGAACGAGCTGCTGGACGCGTACTGTGTCGCGCTCGTCGCCGCCGGCTGATACCGAATAATTGGTTCCCGAGCTTCAACTCCACGTGCCGAATTGGTTCCCGTTAGAAAAAAGGTATGTTATTAATGTAAGCCGAATCGGTTCGTCCGTTTAGTTACGCACATTTTCCTTCTCAATTTCACAGGCTTAGGACTGGCAACTAAAATTAGTAGGCTTGGTTAAAAGTGTGCGTTAATGTGTGTTAAGAAAAAAAAAAAAAAAAAAATGATATAATATAATATACAATTTTAAATTGTTGATTTCGAAATCAACTATAGTCATCACTTATAGGCGTAGGTACAAAATATTAAAATTAAAATAAATAATAGTATCTAATTATAATAAAAGCAATTTCATAATAATATATTTAGTCACGTTTAAATAAATGGACTTTGTATGTATCATTGCCTTTAGTTTTTAGTGTATAAGTATAAAAATGACACTTAAAACTTGGCCCGAGAATTATTTTTGAAAAAATATTTACTAACTGCTATAGACTATAGAGTGTAGCCGTGTAGGTGTATTTATATTTTGTACCGATTATTAAAAATTAAAAGTTACCTGTACACAAACGGGAACCAATTCGGCTCAACCTAATAAAATTCCCTTTTTTAAACGGGAACCAATTCGGCTCTACTTAATGAAATACCTTTTTCAAACGGGAACCAATTCGGCCAAACGGGAACCTGCAATTCGGTTACTCCCCCACCGCCGTCCCGCCCGGCGTCCGCGTCCTGGATCGCGCCCGACTGGACGCCGAGACAGCCGCGTCCGTGATCGTTGACTTCGCGAGAGCGTCGTTCGTTTTGGCCTACAAGCTGTTGGACAACAGCGACCCGTTGTTGTGCTCGATGGTGACCACCGAGCGACGACCGGGTGGACCGTTTTTTGGCGTTGGGCGGCGACGTGGGCACCGGCTGTCCGGCCGACGACTTGGTAGTTCAGCATTTGATCGAAATGGCGTACACGCAGCTCCGCAGTGCACTCGGATAAAGAGTGTTCGAATAGTGTTTAAACGCTTAAACGGGTGTACCGAAACGACGTTTTTAAAGAAAACGATTGTTGCTCGATATTTAAACGCGGTATTTTAAATGCTTTTCCGAAACATTAAAAGCGTACGATGAAATAATATTGATTTTAAAAATCTTTCTTTTAGTGTTATAAAACATAAAAAAAAAATCAAAAAAAAAATCAAAATAGAGATGTGCGCGAGTTAAAATAAAAATATGTAAATATATACATACAGTGATAATAAAAAAA
>NW_020271096.1:0-16248 GCF_002803265.2 Melanaphis sacchari | reverse complement strand
TTCGTTTTGTTTTGTCGTGCGTGTTGATGTCGACTGATTAGCGTGTGCGCGTCACTTGTTTTACACATATTCTAATTGCCTCCAAACAGCTACGAGTTGATCCAAGCAGCTCGGAACAGTTTTGCTCTTTCAGACTTCACTGGTCGCCCGCTCTCGACCTGTCCACGTTCCAGTACGCGGCCAACGCGCCGGACGTGCTGGAACGAGCTGCTGGACGCGTACTGTGTCGCGCTCGTCGCCGCCGGCTGATACCGAATAATTGGTTCCCGAGCTTCAACTCCACGTGCCGAATTGGTTCCCGTTAGAAAAAAGGTATGTTATTAATGTAAGCCGAATCGGTTCGTCCGTTTAGTTACGCACATTTTCCTTCTCAATTTCACAGGCTTAGGACTGGCAACTAAAATTAGTAGGCTTGGTTAAAAGGGTGCGTTAATGTGTGTTAAGAAAAAAAAAAAAAAAAAAAAAAATGATATAATATAATATACAATTTTAAATTGTTGATTTCGAAATCAACTATAGTCATCACTTATAGGCGTAGGTACAAAATATTAAAATTAAAATAAATAATAGTATCTAATTATAATAAAAGCAATTTCATAATAATATATTTAGTCACGTTTAAATAAATGGACTTTGTATGTATCATTGCCTTTAGTTTTTAGTGTATAAGTATAAAAATGACACTTAAAACTTGGCCCGAGAATTATTTTTGAAAAAATATTTACTAACTGCTATAGACTATAGAGTGTAGCCGTGTAGGTGTATTTATATTTTGTACCGATTATTAAAAATTAAAAGTTACCTGTACACAAACGGGAACCAATTCGGCTCAACCTAATAAAATTCCCTTTTTTAAACGGGAACCAATTCGGCTCTACTTAATGAAATACCTTTTTCAAACGGGAACCAATTCGGCCAAACGGGAACCTGCAATTCGGTTACTCCCCCACCGCCGTCCCGCCCGGCGTCCGCGTCCTGGATCGCGCCCGACTGGACGCCGAGACAGCCGCGTCCGTGATCGTTGACTTCGCGAGAGCGTCGTTCGTTTTGGCCTACAAGCTGTTGGACAACAGCGACCCGCTGTTGTGCTCGATGGTGACCACCGAGCGACGACCGGGTGGATCGTTTTTTGGCGTTGGGCGGCGACGTGGGCACCGGCTGTCCGGCCGACGACTTGGTAGTTCAGCATTTGATCGAAATGGCGTACACGCAGCCCCGCAGTGCACTCGGATAAAGAGTGTTCGAATAGTGTTAAAACGCTTAAACGGGTGTACCGAAACGACGTTTTTAAAGAAAACGATTGTTGCTCGATATTTAAACGCGGTATTTTAAATGCTTTTCCGAAACATTAAAAGCGTACGATGAAATAATATTGATTTTAAAAATCTTTCTTTTAGTGTTATAAAACATAAAAAAAAAATCAAAAAAAAAATCAAAATAGAGATGTGCGCGAGTTAAAATAAAAATATGTAAATATATACATACAGTGATAATAAAAAAAAACTGCTGGAGGCTTTATATAATTTGTTATAACTGTATATTATAACTGTGAAAGTAGTTTGAATTATAGACTCTTAAATTCTTAAGAATATATTATTGTATACAAATATATTTATTTATTTATATACCTATTAATTATGAAGATTAGCATAACCTTCGATTGATAACATCCACCAGTGCTAAGTTGTAGAGAATTCAAATGTGTCAAATTTAACCATTAGCAATCAGAAATATAACTTCAAAAAGTGATTTAAATAAATGTAAATGCAGTTTTTAGATTAAATGGCGTAAGGATGAATTTATTGTTTTTACAACGATGTATTATGAATATATATTTGTGTTAGATACGTGCTTAAAAATTATTCTAATTATTACCATATATACCCATGAAAACCAAATACTGACAAATAAATAAATATTATTTTGTTAACAAATTTTGCATTACGCAAGGTAAACAACAAGTTTTAGTGTTTTATTTTTGTGTAGGTCATCGACTTTTGGAAAAGCAAAAATTTCAACTTTTAGAGTAGTTTCAAAATTAATACATTTTTAGTACTTAACAAAATAATGAGAAAAAATAAAAATAAAATTTGATAAAAATGGTAATTATTAGGAAAAAAGTTTTTTGTTATACAACTACGATAAATGTTTTTTGGGAGATTAAAAAGCTTGAAAATGCATAATTAGATTTTTTGTAAACTGTACTCACAGAATCCTAAATTTATCAACAATATAAATACACGATTTGATGAAAAAACGACGCTAGTTATTTTGTTGTAATTTAAAAAAGAATATCATTCACAGAGAATTACCTAACCAAAATTATTGACTTTCAAAATTAATAAAATGAGATGAGATAGTGTGTTTTAATGTTAAATTTATAAAATATTATGTATTATATTTAGTTTTTAAGATGCACATATGTATGGAAACAAATTAACAATTACTTAATTTAATTTTTATGCAACATAGATATTTCTAGATAAAATTTTATGATTTTTACTATTTTGATATACTCGTTTCTTAAAATTAGTCAATAAACACTAATACATTTTTAGTAAGAAATTACTATTTGTGTTAACTATTATACTTATACGTATAACATGTATGCATTTTAAATATAAAGTGTATACCTACACGTTTTTAAGACATTTTATGAATTAAATTTATTATTGCTTATTTTTTGGTTTTTATAATTATCGTTTGCTGATTACTATAATTTATTCCATAATAAATAATCTATTATATTACTGTATAATATCGTGTAATAAAGACATCTTATAACTTCTATTTATTTTCTTGTACAACTATTAATTTAATCATATTGTTTATTAAATAAATTTATAAATTTTAATATCGTCAGGTAATTTGTTTGTTAGTGTATAATTTTGTTTGAATTTGAATTGTATTTAAAACACTAAGCTGTGAAATATTTTATTTTACTTAATATTTCTTTGTTTATGTTTGTGTTCAATGATTTCAATAAGATATTAAATGTTATTACAAGTCAGAATAAAATTTATAAACTTAATTTTTCTTATTACAAATATTTTTAAGTGATAAATATAGTACCAGTATTCATTATTTTAAGTTTATGTATTAATATTATGTAACAATTTTTTTTTCGTGAAAAAATTTCCACTTAAATAAATATTAGGTAAAAAGTCGGCATATATTTATTTTTGGAAAGATTTTGAGAAAAAACTTGTACACAAAAAAATTGTATATATTTTCTTATGTTAAATTAGGTAAAATATATACATAAGAATATGTTAGTTTCATCATCTGTCTAATAATATAAAATTAAAAACAATTATTTTAACGGGGAAAAGTTAAGTAGAACAAAATATAAACATCATAAATTAACCAATTTGTAAAATTAAAGAAAGTAATAGTTGATTATCATTAAAAAGCAATTCCCGTATGTTTTGTAGGCCATAGATTAAAAAAAAAAAAAAAAAACAAATGTACAAATAATAATACCAAACTGTGAAATGTAATATTTTAGAACATATTTGTTTTACAATTAAAACACTTGTTATGATTGAATTTCGACTAAATAATGCACGATATTAGTTGATAATATGATTCTCTGTTGTACAGTGCCAAACTCAAAAATTCGGGAAAAATATACGAATATTTGCTACGCGTCGATTGGAGATTAAACCGTAATTAGACTGTATATTATCCAATTGTCAAATTTTATAATCGAGAAACTCTACACGCAACAGTCGTTCAATAACCTACAGACCGAGCCCGATCGACTGACAGAGGTATTCCTGCCTAAATCCATCAGTTTACCGAGTTCACACTGGACGAATGTCTCGTATTGAGTTTCTCGATTGCAGAATTTAACGACGATTGGATAAAATATAGTCTATTCACGGTTAAATCGCCGATCGACATGTAGCAAATATTCGATCGATTCTTCAAAGTGTTATCAGTGCTTTCGCAGATTTTCTGTTATCAGACGGAACGTTAAATACATAATATAACATTAAATCGTTAAGAATGCCAATGTAAACAGCTGGCGGAACGGTTTTGTGTACGTATTATGCATTATGCGGACGACTGATACCAAACGACTTGTGCGTATTTATGTCCTCGAAAATACTCATCTCGATTAAATCATATGGACACACGCACATAATAAAATTATTGGGGTGAAAACTTAATAATTGCATATAATTGCATAATCCAGTCACTTCGCACGTGCGCTATTTCGTCAGCGCGGCTGTTAGTGTGTACTCCGTGATCGGCTGTACCGGAAGTGGCCGTTCCACGTACGGATGGCCGTTTTTTCCGTCTCCGTATAGCAATAGTACAAGTCGGTGCGCGTTAGTGGCTGCCGTCACCGTCATCGTGTCTTCGTTGTTGTAGTTATTTGCGACTTAGTCCTCATTATAATGATACATGCGCTGACGATTAGAGAAAATAAACTTGACGCGCGTTTTATTTTTTTTCGTAAGTCGTCGTAATATTAAAAAAATGTCTCCACACGGGTCGTCCTCGACGTACACTGTTTTTTAATGATATTATAACCGTAATGCGTAGTCAAAGTTCACAAGACGGTTACATAAATGCCTTTAATGATTTGCGCATACCCGTTCTTGACAATTACCGTCGCCACCACCAACGGTTGTCACGCTCGCCCGATTCCATACCGAGACGTTGTGTACAAAACGATAGGTGGATTTAGATGTACGAAACAAATGCCGCCATTGCTATCAAGTATCAACATGGTTTGGTCTGATCAACTTGCTCGTTTTTCACCGTATGTTTGAATATTCGTGAAGTGAGATTGTCCGAAAACATGATGTTAGAAAGTCAAATGTGTCGGCGTTAACATGGCGATGGTACACAATTTCTGTCATTTGTTGTGCGAGGAGATGCTGAAGGAGATCTGTCGTAACAATGATTATTTAAATTGAATAAATAAATAGTAACACATAGGACATTTGGCGAGGTAATAGGATTTGAAAGTTTTGTGGGGAACCCAGAATCGGATTTTTCGTACTGCTGATTTGGGTTGAGTTCAAATTATACGAATGGCTTGCCGGAGAAAAATAAATTTACATAAGTTGTAATTTACTACCAGCATATTACCTAATAAATGTATCAATGTTAGATAAATATTATTATAATATATTTAGAGTTAATTAGTTACATACAATATCATTTTAACGAGTAAATTATTTGAGTTATAAAACGATTTGTTGAGAATAATTAAATGCAATTGTGTACCTACGTATAAATGTGGTTAGAGAAAATTGTAAATTAGTATGTACATTTTATAGCATCTCACTTGATAATGGATACACTAATTTGGGAACGTTAGTACACCACTAAATGACGAATCATTAACTCAGTTTATCAGGTTAAGTAATCTAGATCCGCATAATAATATATTCCTAATTAATATAGCCCTATAGTTGCTGGCTCGATTAAAAAAAAAAAAAAACTATTTTAAATATATTTACAAAAAAATGTTTTAGCTTATAAATTTTATAAATTATCTTATACAATTTTTATTGACTATATTATGTAATGAGTCATTACTAATGACATTTATTGTAAAATACATTATTTTATTAATGTTATCTTTTAAAATTTTTTTAAAAGCTATTTAATTATTTTAAATATTTATACTAATATCACCACTTTTCAGGATGAAGAAGCTAAGGTTTCTACATCGAGATATATAATTTATATAGACATTCTTCTTTAGTCCCAGAAACCAACATTATAAACAGATTTAAATATTACTTGATGGTTCTCAGTATTCATAATTTAAATATCAAATTAAGTTATATATAAAATCCAATTTTATTTATTATAACAAAAAACTTTTATAAATGCAAGGTTACTGATGGACTAAATATAGCATAACGTTTACGAGCATGATTAAACGTCTTTTAGAGTGATCATATAGAATATATTTTCAGTTCTATTAAAAACAAAATACCATTTAATAATTTTAGATCCATAGACATTAATTTAGTCACAATCAGATTTCAAAGTAAAAACTTTGAAATTTTTTTAAATTAAATTTTTTAGTTTAAGTTTATGTGGCTCACGATAGATAATTATTCTTGGGGATCGAGCACATGTCTCAACAATTAGTGATCTCTATGTTTATTAAGGACTCTAAACCAGCGTGATTGCATGTTATTCCAATTGAGGTAGTTATGGCAATCAAATAGCCAAATCAACTCCTAGTTTATCAAATTTCATATTGCATTGTTCTCGATTATACACTATCCATTCATGTCAAAGTGTTAAACATAGTCACGGAGATATTTGACAAGTGTTTGTAAGCGGTCAGGCTTTACTTTGTGATAAAAATATCTAGCTAATGATTATCTATCACAAACCTTGACATTTCATGATGACTATTTTTAATAAAAATTGTATAATATTTCCATCCATAACAATTTCCTAAAATTTTAAATCATGTTTTAGAATTTATCATATCACCTTGTTCAAAAGCTGTAATTTAACTGTACTGAATACTATCAAAAAATAAAAGAATATAATTTCACAAGGTTCTTATCCTGTAAAAATGTCAATTTCCAATTTAAAGTAAATATTTCTTGAACATTAACCATCGATTCAATTTTATGTTAATTTTCCTAATTACGATATTATTCCTTATTATTAGACTTGTTACATGTGCTTGAATATAATAAACGTGTAATTAGTTTCTTACAATATTATTTGATAGTCAAGGACATTATATAATAGTATGGATAATACTTCAGAATTAATATTTTCGAGACGTTTTGATGTTTATAGTTCTAGTAATTTGATAACAACAAGAAGGAGACATGACATAGACAAAATGTATTATTAAAGTTTATAATTATCATTAAAATATATTTATGAATAAGTTCTAGTTGAGATACTTTAACAAGTATGGCAGTATCTAATCATGGAGTGGAAATCAGTGATTAATACTTAACCATTAAACGTCTGTCCTTGACATTAATTATTGCGTCCATATATAATGAAATACATCATTCTCATAATTATCTATGAACTCATGCTTAAAACAAATTAACCATAATATTATGAAAATTAGCAGTGTTAACAATTGCTGCTTATTTAACTGTCTAACTCTATATATATATATATATATATTTTTTTTTGAATGTAAGTATTTAATTTATTAATTCATTAATTTATAAAGTAAATACTTATTATCATTCAATAATTATTTGTTACAATTTAAAAAAGATTTATAAGTTGTAATTATATGATTGTGGATCAGTAGCAATTATATAATAATATTATTACAAAAATAAAAACAGCTAATAAACGAAGAGACTAACAGTTATAATATCATAATATTTTGTCACATTATATATAAAGTCAAGTAATATGTGAATATATACATTTTCATAAAAAAATTGTAGTAAATCTCAAAATAATTGAAATTCATAACTAAATTAAAAACGAGAATATCATAAAATATATTTGGAATAGTCATTAAAGGTATTTTATAGTCTTTTTTTTTTTTTAGTCCTTATTACATACGTCATATTCGTTTTATCTTATACAACCAATTATATGAATATAAAACTAAACAATTTATAAATTATATAGTTAGTTTTTATATTGAAATATCTAATAAAATCGAAAAAAATCATAGAAAATGTTATCAAATTTAATAACCATAATGAACTTATTAATAATACCATACTCGTATTTAAAATGTATTAATTAAATTTAGTACCTAACAAACATGTCCAGACAAATAATAATTTACAGTGGATACCGATGATAATACCTTAAAGTACTTGAACGTTGTTCAATAATCGATTTTAGTACCAATGATTAAAAAATTAATAAGTGTAATCACGTCAGTATTTTTTCAATTGTATTATTGCTTAAATATTATACAATGAATTATATAGGTATACGTACGCATATTTTTACACTTGATAAATTCTAAATCATGATGTATTATTTAAGTATACAAAAAATATTATTTATATTAATTGTGCATTACATTTTGTTTACATTAACTACAGGTTAGTCTTTACTTTGTCAAGCATTCGATTTTATGTTACACGATTTTAAATCGACGAAAATTGAACAGGTTTACGTTTAGTAAAATATATATATGGTCAACTGATACATACAAACTTGAAACTATATTATTTGGACGATGAAGTCTATTATACGATAATAAAAAATAATTACTTATGTTTTAGTTTAGCGCTTGCTTAGTGAATATTAATAGTTTTTGGTACAAAGTCCCAATACTAATAACTCAGTAATAAGTAATAACTAAATTTTAAAATATTATACGTACTAATTTTAGGTATAACTTGATAACCCACATTTTAATAATTATCTGTATTTTAACTAACGCGAAAAAAAAATCGTAGATAAGTATTTTTATTGATGTACCTAACCTAATCAACGCATAGTAAATAATTTTTACATACATTATAATTTATTGAGTAGCTATCAAGACAACTTAATACCCATTTATTTATAGTAAAAAAGTAAATTTACCCGAATAATTTATTAAAAAAAAGTGTTAACATAATTTTATAATAATATTTTATAAATCTAAAAATCTGAAATTTTGTTTTTATAATAATCATTATATATATATATATATTTTTTTTTTAGGTAGAGTTATAAAATTCTACAAAATATTAATATTATAAATAGGATGCAATCAAAAAATATCCTACATATTTCAAATTTGTTATAATATCAAAACTATAAAATTCAAAATAACACATCAAAAAAATCATATAATAATCAAATAAAAAAATAGAAAAATGTATAATTATTAATAATAATTAACAATAATTTAAAAAAAAATTATATAATAATAAAATAGATGAAATAGAAAAATATATAATTATTAATAGGTAATAATTAACATTACTTATGTAGGTAATACGTACGACATATTTACATAATTTATGTACAGATTTATTATTGATATATATTATATTTAGATACTTATATCTTTATTTACACAATAATAAAATAAATGATATAATAATAAATAGTGATCATTAGTTCGTTAATATAAGATAATATTTTAGGTATTGTAATTTTTTTTTTATGACGTCGTTAAAAAAAAAGTTATTTGTGGATTTAATTTGTATTTACATTTTTTGTATAATTGAATGCCATTGATTTAATGAACTCATACCGACTTAACTCTCCTCTATTGTACTTTTCTATTGTTTCTTCGTTTTTTAATTGGCGTTCTCTTACTTGTCTATCTTTAAGAAAGTGTTGTAAGTGGATACTATTTAATTTAATATAAACATCAGTTTGGATTTATTGTACCACAGCCAACCACATATGAATTGGTGGAGAATTATTATAAAAACTTTTGTTAAAAAATGAGTGAAAGGACTAGCATACATTTGTTGTCTTGATTAACTCTGATGATTTAGCTGCCCAAAGCTTTGGTGGGAACATACTTTCGTCGGATATAAAGTTATCAGTTAAATAATCACAGAACTTTTGTAGTTTTTCATTTTTAGGGCAGTCACTCATTAAATCTTCTACAAAACAATCACCTACTTCTTCAGGATTTAAAAATAGTAAACCAAACGTGTAGTGTATCCACTTACCGACATTTGAAGACTGGTCTTTATAGTGTGTAGCCAAACCAAATTGTTGCACATTTCTCCACCATGATTGGGTTAAATGAAACCTAAATCCAATTATTTCCGTATTTGGCCAAACAATTTGTATTGCTTTATGTATCGCATATTCAAAATCAACCACACATTTTAACGGCGATAAACGTTATCCAAGACTATTACATTTTTCGGTGATTTTTTTAAACACAAATGCATATGTATGTTCCGATTTATCAACTGATAGGCAAAAAACTAATGGTACATAATGACCATTTTTATATCCATGAATAGTGAACATTTGTTCAAAAAATCTTGCAGAATATTTAAACGTGCCATCAACGTATACGTTTTCAACATTGCTCAAGAAATGTAAATTTTTTTCACAGGAAAATATTATAACATTTTTATTTTCATCGTTATTCAATACAAAATGTTCACCTCTTGTAGTGTTTATTTCAGTTGCGTTAATATACTGATGAACTTCATTTATATCAGTAGGGTTAGGAGAGAGGACTTTTGCACGAGATTTATACATATTGTTCCTTAACCTTTTTATATCAACTACGTTTAAATATGATGATGCGTCATTTTGAGCAATTTCTTTTAATATTAATTTTTTCGGTCTTGTGTGGAGATCTTCTAAAGATTTTCGTTTACATGCTGTGTTTATTATTTGGCGATTAATATTCGATTTATCATATTCATTATGATTGTGTTCTCCGACTGCTGAAATAAAAGCATCATTTTTATCTGTATATAATTTTGCATCACACGTTCTTGTTACACATCTCCAACGGGTAGAGTTGTCTTTTTTATTAGTCGATCCAAAATTATACTTAAAATTATTATAAAGAACCATACAAGCACCTCTTTTACTTTCTAAAAATTCCATTTTTATAAAATTTAGTTACTATAATCACGAGAAAAATCACAATCACACTATTCGGCACAAAAGTGAATGACATACTAAAATTAAAGCTGTTATGATTGTTACATATCGATATCAAATTTGTTAAATTATATTATATATATATATATAAATATATTATGTTATATCAAATATATTTGTAATCTAGATATTGTTATCGGCCTGGCCGGTCTAGTGCACCGAAGGGTTTTTGATTGTTATTAATATAGTCAGTCGAGAAAGTGTATAAAGGTGCCGACTTCTCTATCGAAATATATAGTTTAAAACACTTTAATAAATGTTATAATTACTTATAAGTCATAATTAATGTGAATATTTGTATTATTTTACAACAACAAAACAAACTATTTATTTAAGTTATAACCTGATCAAATTACTTATTAGTTATTTTACATCGATGACACTATTTTAAATACTTATACACTTCTTAAATTATTGTTAATTATTATTAATAATTATATATTTTTTTATTTTTTTATTTGATTATTATATGATTTTTTTTAAATTATTAATTTTGAGACAGTGGTTTCCAAAATTTAAAACGTGAAACCGTGGGCGAAAAGAATGCAATTATTTTTAGGCGAAAAGAGGAAACTGTTTTTTCATTTTTGGTCGAAAAGAGGACGTGGGCAAAAAGAGGAAGGTCAATTTTAGGCGAAAGGAGTTCCGCCCTGATTTTGTAGATATTTAAAATTAACGCGTTTAGTAGCTTAAGTAAAAGAAGAATCGACTTATGGATATCGTTTTTCTTGTTGTAATAGTCTTACTATTTACTTAACATACCTAACATACCTACTAATTGTTACTTATGTAATAATTTGGAAAATTTAAGTATTTTTAAATATTATCAATGAAAACAAAATACTTCAATTAATAAAATAAAATTAACAAAGTTTTTATTAAGTTATAAGGATTAAACAATTAGTTATTTGTAATTAAGCTATTTGTGTTAAAGATTTTAACCTGATATTAGGATTTATTACTCAAAAATCAAACTACTTAAAAAAAAAAATACTTTTACTTGTTATTGTCATGTATCGGTTAACATTTATATTTGTAAGCTTTGATGTTAAGTCGATAATAAAACATTATTCATTCAATGCTTAAATTGAATTATATTCATTGTACAATGGTTGTAAATGAATAGTATTAAGATAGTGTTGTATACTGCACAATATCATAACTGAAATAAATTAATACCTACTTACTATATGCGAATTAAAAAAGTGGAAAAAAATTAATGATTATTAATAATGCAGTGTTTTTTAGAAGAAAAATTTCCAGTTATTTTGAGTAATGGTGCAATCAGGAAAAGTCTCAAATACGTATCATTTGAATTAAACAATAATTAAATCGAACAGGATTAGAAGAATTTAAATATAACGTTTCGATAAAATTAAAATTTCGAAATAAGAAGCTGAGAGCTTTATTAAAAATTGACTTTCGATTCTACAACGAAATTTCTATGTAGTATGTATGAAACAATTATACCACCCCTATTTCAGTGCCGTTGCTCTATAGCAGATGTCGATGACTTACTAACATATTTTGTTTAATTATTTATCGGTAGTAATAAATCGGTTCCAAGTTATTAATTATTTTGGAAAATCTAAAATGCAAGGTTTTCCGATTAAGTGAAAAACATCCAAATGACTGCGATCATCGTATATGTCTGTTACGAGCTTTAGCAAAGTGAGTTGACATACTAATATTTTGAATTAATTCATAAACAAACTGTAATGAAATGCATATTATTACGCCACTAAACTTCATAATTAAATATCATATTATTCATTATCCATCTTAATGCTTAAGTAAATAATCATATTCATAAACAATATCATAACAATCAAAATTATATCAGTAATATTTATATTTATAATTATACTTAATAATATCTAACACATTTTCAATAGCACACAATATAGATACATGGGTATTTTACAAACTACTATAATATATTAAAATAATTACCGAACAATTAGTTATAATATATTTTTTATTTATTTAGTCCTTCATATCATAAAAAACATATTTTTATAATACAAATGTATTTTTATAAAAGATCAAGTCATAAAAAAATATTTTATTTTAAAAATTTATTCATTTATCAAATTAAAACTTATAAATTTTAAATCCAATTAATATAAATCATTAGATATGAAAAAAAAATATATTTAATTTTAAAATATTCTAATACTGTCTGTTTGTAATTTGGATGTATTTTATTGTTTCACTTCTATGGTTGCACTACTTTATGACTCCATATATTACCTTTATAAGTAAACATAAATTTGATTATTAACTTATAATAAAATAAAATTTAATCAAACAAGTTATAATATTGTGGCTATGTAGCTAATTTGCATAACTGTTACATATGAATTATTTCATGCTCTTATCAAACAAATAAAATCTTATTACTACTTTATTAGTATAAGTTCAAAGTTTATAAAGTTCCTCTACATTGCTTAATACTCGATTACGGGTAATAGTCTGGTATTCTATTTACGTATCTAAAATAAATTAAAGATGGATTGTGTTCTAAATAATTTTTTTTTCATGTTTAGCTTAAGTTCTTAATGTTAAACATTCTTAACACATACTTAACGAAAAACAAAAGTTCTTTTACAACTATAATTCAGTAATTGAACTAAGAACTATTGAAAAACAAGATGATTTGATGATAGATAACAAAAAATAAAAATGAACATGAATTAACCTAACCTAACGTGCACTCATTGCTGTATATGATTACGGTTCTATCAATTAAAATATTATATCGTGTGCAATATCACCAATCCAATATTGTTTTACAGTAATTAAGTAACCCATTCCTGTCAAATTAAAAAAAAATCAAAAATCAATACTGTAAGTTGGTTCCTTGCATTGTCATGTCGTTGGTCGTAATCAGAATAATCAGATTTCCAAGCGTAATATTATAGAAAATGCTAAAGTTTTCGATGTAACTCACGAGGAAAGAAACCTAGAACGCGCTAGTACTGGGTGATAACCTCGCGTGACCGTAACGTATAGTAGGTCATGGCTTTTATAATAACAACAATAACAGGTATTTATTACAATAAACAGATCAAAATACGTATTACGTTGCCCGTAATCACTGTAATTCCAAATTAATTATTTAGGCAGCAAGGTCCAATGAATTGAGATTCAGTATAACCTCGGCGTACGGAAGTCAGAACTCGGTTCATCCAGTGCCACTCCGACTACGCGAACGCTAACAGTACGACGACGCGAAGTGAGTCGTGACGATACCGCAATTCCGCCGATCGTACGTGAAACCGCGGTTGAATGAGAGATGGCCGTAAACGTGGACAGGACGATTGAGGACATGACCGCAGCAGGATCGTTCGGGCAGGACAGCAGGATCGTGTCGTTCAAACCGGAAGGGCTGCACACGGAACAAGACAATTTCGCATCTTGCGTAGTGTATGGCGTGGCCATCGTCGACGACCACGATGGTCGACGTCGTAGCCATCGGATCGTGTTCAAGTACAAGCACGCGGAGTTCGAATTGCGTGAATTATGTAACAACGATAATCAGTTCCATAACGAGATGCTGTTCTACGAACGGATTGCCCCGTTCCTGTTAGCCCACGGTTCTCGTCGGCACGACAGCGGGACCGATGATACAATGCTCTGTCGCTACATTTACGGGCGCAACAATTGCGGCGATGAATGGCACCGACGTGATCGTCTTGAAAACGCAACCGTTAACGGATACCGGAAGTCGGTGATCGGACACAAGTTGAGTTTGGATTTCGATCACTTGAACGTGGCACTCAGGAAGTTGGCAAAGTGAGTGATCAAAGCAATCGTCAAACGTGTTAATTGAATAGTTCAGCTCGAGTTGAAATCAATAGTTCTCGGTGGTATACGTTTGTATAATCGACTGTCCTTCGTTTTAATTTTATCGTTTTATGTTGTAGGCGCACAAAAGGTACGATTCGAATTCATTACAGCGTAAATTATCTAATATAATATCTTTAATGCTGATATTCGTTTTCAGTACTTTAGTACTACGAATGAAACTATGAAAATGGTTGATTGTTCGTAAATGCGTCCTGTTCGTTCATACAGTTTATCAGTAATGTAAAACAAAATAATAAAGATTATTGGAAACACTAAATATTATAATGCATTTGGTGTTTTTAAATAGCGATGACAATTTAACAACTAATTGGTTTAAAAATAATAACAACAAAATTATCTGATATTTTCTATTACCATAAAATTATTTTTTTATACATTATATAAAGTACATACTAGCTACTATATCAATAATAAGACTTATAAATTATTGTACTTACGTCAATCAAAACAACGATTGTTTAATTTCTAAAATGTATATTCATTATTAAATCGGTATTATATATATGAACCTCCAATAAATTAAAGGTTTTAATATAAAAATTTAAATAATATATTTATGAGTATATGCATACACGATTCAATGATTTTCGCGCAACGAAGAAAATAATAAGTAGCATAGTTTATTTTTAAAATCTATACGGATATATTATTTGTATTTGATTTTGGACTGTATTGTCATTGTAATTATTATTACGTAGAGATATTTGTATAATGTTTATTATTTTTCTTTGTCCGCGAACACTTTTGACCATTAAAATTCACCTATTACATCTTAACTTTATTTTACCGCAAATTTAACTTTGGATATTATAATGTTAAAAGTATTACAAAAAGTATCTAAAGTCATTAGATATATAATCTCTATAGCTATTCATGAATTGTATAATTTGATAGTACAATAAAAATATTAACTCAATATCAAAAAGTATATAAGAAAATAAGTTAGCTTTCTTGTCTCGGATGTGAGCTTATTATGAGATACAAGTCTGTAAATAAACCTTCATAAATAACAAGTATTAAAATGACCGAACTGTAATCGAACAAAACCAAACGCGAAAACCCTGTACAAATACGGTTTGAGCGGATCATTAAACGTGGTTTTAACCAACGTAAAATATAAAAAGTATAATAAATTACAGATGTCTAAAATGTATTCATTTAAATTAACTATTTTATTTTTTTAACTAATGGAAACTTTATTTGCTAGCTAATAGCAACTCAAAACAATAAGTACTGTTTTTGATAAAAACTTTTGTTAACTGATCTTCATAATGTGAAATTTGTGAAAATCTTTGCTGGTATAAAGTTATCGAATTATATAGATAAAGATACAGCTGAGAATTTTAATTGTCGACTATTAAATTTAGGCTTACGGTAATACTCTGGCAACCAGAAAAATAAACTATATATTGTTACTATATAAATAATATGTGCTATTCTAAATCAAACTAATATAAATATAAAAATAAATATCACATGATACAGATGATATAGGAAACATAATTTTAATGCTTTGAAATAGATAGTACATTATAAATTAAATAATAATAACTCTTATAATAATATGTAATATGTATATGTTTTTAGGCTAGACGCATTATTTTCTGACCTGTAAGCTTGTTACACAGCTCTTGCAAATAAATTTAATTATTTCGATCATTGTTATTCCAATATATCGATTTTTCAACAGTTTTAGAGTTTTGTTTAATATTACTTTGTACGTGTTGTAATTGTAACTCAAACATTAACATCAGAATTAGTAAATATAATTTTGTCAACTAATCTAGGTTGCACAATAAACAG
>NW_020271095.1:20202-44038 GCF_002803265.2 Melanaphis sacchari | reverse complement strand
TCATATCATATTATATCAATAAATCAATTAATTAAAATATAATCATATCATATTATATCATTAATTAATCAATAAATAAAATACAAAATAGATAAATAGACATATACAACAACTCTACTATAGTGTTTAATACTTATATAAAAATGTATCCTAAATCATTTACCAATAAAATAAAAGAGGAAAAATTAAATTTTATAGAAATTCGAAGTAATTTAAACTCTGTAGATGATATTAAGCAGTGGGTGAATGAATATGGTTCTTTAACAAATACTCACTGGATAGCAAGAAGCTCCATTCCAGCAGGAACCAAAATTTTGTGTTCGTAAGTGTACCTGTGTATAGTGGTATCTACCTATTGGCTATTGGCTACTAGAGTAGATAACTGTGCTATTGGCTATTAGCCTATTACTAATAGACAATAGTCATAGCAGGCACTTGACATCAATTTTGTTAATTACCTATAACTAATCTAAGTATTGGTTTTTTTTGTTAAAAAAAAAGTTGAAATTACATAATTATATGTACCTACCTATATGAATGTATTATATAATGATAAATATGATAAAATAAAATTGAAGCTCCAATAATTTATTTATTGTTGTTAAACAGAGTCCTCTGCCTTTTATATAAAGTTACATTGTTTTGCATCCCATGTAGTTTTAATTGTAATGATTCAATTATATATAAATTCAGTTAGGTGTATTATAATAAAGAAAAATAATATTATAATATGTTTACATATTTTTATATAATGAAAACAATTAAAAATATATTATTATATCATGCAACAATGTTTTATATTATATTAATATTATAATGTATGGTTGTATAAAGAAATTGAGGTACCTCTAATAGTTGGGTATAGTAGCTATGATATTTAATATATTATTATAGTTTATAGGCTATATACTAAAGATCAGATACTTGTTTGAAGTTGTAATATTTTATGTATTTGGTTTATTATTATAAAAAATTAATTATGAAATATAAATAGGTACTGATTTGACATAATATTTTTGGAAAGAAAATTATAATTGCATCAGTATTTATAATGATAGAGCCAAGATTTCCAATATGTTATTACCTCTAGTTTCCATCCTTTCAGTTTAATAATACAAGTGTATCTTTTTATTTTTTAACAATAATGAATTTTACAAAATATTGTAAAAAACTCTTTTTCTTTTCAAATCATATCTAGTTAAATAAAAACAAAAATAGGTATTTTTATGATTTAAATAATAATGGTCTGGGACGACTATAAAACTTGTAATTTTTTTTAATTTATTGACCTAAAGGGGGGGATCTTCAAATTTTTACACTTTAACCACTGAATGAATGTTGATGTATCATAAGTTAGAGCAAGGACTTTCATGCACTAAAAAATAATTAAATATGCATTTAAAAACATGCACTTTTGCATCAAAAAGTATGTACTTTAAACCTAAAAATATCAAAATATGCAAAAATATGCACTAAAAATGTTGAGCCTTTGGTCACAGACATTGTGAAATGTGTTGTGTATTTACTTTACATACGAAAAAGTTAACTAGAAAAATGTGTGAATGCATGAAAGTCCTTGCTCTAATCATAACATTATTAAATTATTTACTTTATTTATGGTTAATGGTAACATGTTACCTTAAAATTAAATAATATATTTAACTTATTATTTAACTAGTTTAGAGAATAATAAATGATAATTTTAATTTTTAATAATAATACTCATTATAGAAAAAAGTATGTTTGTCATCATAGTAGTTTCCAAAAGGTTTCTAAAGAAGACAATAAGAAAGGAAACTCAAAAAATGCTATGTGCCCAGCATATATATTGTGTAGTATAAAACTTCGTACACCATGGACAAAAAAAACAGATGTTTATGTTAAGGTAAGACCTCAAGATTATTAAAAATAAATATAATTATTTAGGATTGTTATAGTAAAATAAATTATTGTTATTTTTGTATTAACAATCTGCACACATCTTTGTGGCAGGGTGGACAAGTAGGATAATTTAAAGGAAGAATTGACAAACTTGTAAAATACTTAAATAGGTAAATAGGTACTTTTTAGAAATTAAGGAGCATTGAAAACTTTTTTACGAATCAATCATTTAATATTCTATATATAATGTAGGACCAACATTGTAGGTATTAAATAGGTAATAGGTATTATAGGGAATATAGGTGTTCTTGTTTCTGAGAAATAAATAAATAAATAATTAAAAATAATAATAATAATTACAAATATTTGCTTATATAAAAGAAAAAAGTATATTTGGAGATAATAATCTTTAGTATGAACCTATATATTTATATGATTAGGAAGGTTTATTGGCTTCTATTAAAATACATTCAAATCATGGACATACACTACAGACTGCCGAGACATTAAGATTTTTACCAGCTGACAATAATCTGAAGAGTACATTTAT
This sequence comes from Melanaphis sacchari, assembly GCF_002803265.2. Taxonomy (NCBI): domain Eukaryota; kingdom Metazoa; phylum Arthropoda; class Insecta; order Hemiptera; family Aphididae; genus Melanaphis; species Melanaphis sacchari. The sequence continues at coordinate 41,607 of NW_020271095.1, read as the reverse complement.
TGAATATTTTAATAATGGTTTGGGAATTATTGAATCATCTAAGTACCATGAAAATGTATTGTCCTTGAAACATGGTTTTAAGCAACAGGATTATGCCAATGGTTCACTGAATCCAACATATAGATGTGTACAAAATTGGTATGAAACATGGCGGCTCAATAATCTAGGTCCACGTAGTGGTTCTGGATTAATTGAAGTAAATATTTATTCTATTATATTTTCAACAATAATTAATATGTATTACAGTCAATGTATTGACATTTACATTGCTAATATACTATAATAGGTACCTAGATTAATAAATAAATATTAATTATATAATGTGTTATTATGTAGAAACTGATAGAAAAAAAAGTGTTATATGAAAAAGATGATATTATTGTTTAATTTAATCAAAATCCATTTGCTGTTGTTATACTGACTCCTATGATGAAAAGAGCACATCTACTAAAAACATCAAGTGATATTGTCTTTGTGGATAGTACATCAGCATGTGATCCAGAAAATCATACCATAACATTTGTATTAGCACCTTGTGCTGCAGGAGCTGTACCATTAGGCATTATAATCACTCAGGGTAATTATTAATTTAACTTCACATTGCATACACAAATGCAGTTTAAAATAAATTTAATAGTTATTGAAAAGGTAGTTAAATGAAATTTGTTAAAACATGCATATTATATGATATTGAAACAAATCAATTTCAATGTTTAAATAAATTGTAGAACAATTTATAATGATGAAATGTTTAATTTAATTCATTTTTAAACGCATTTTTTTAGTATACAATATTAATTGTTTTTCATAGGTCAAAGTTATGATGCATATAATAACGGATTCAGTTTATTGAAAGAAGCTCTTCCGGAAAATAAAAGTTTTGGTTCTTGTGGATATCCTAAAATTTTTATGACTGATAATTCTTCTGCTGAAATTAAGGCTCTTCATAATAATTGGCCAAACAGTAGACATTTATTGTGCATATTTCATGTGCTTCAAGCAATTTGGCGTTGGTTATGGGAAGCAAAAAATAATATACCAAAAGAAAGCAGACAAATTTTGATGAAGAAATTCCAAATTACTTTATATGCTAATACTATTGAAAAAGCAGAACAAGCATATCTAGACACAAAAAATCCCAACTATGCAAATTGGAATAAATATATTAGCACATACTGGGAATTTCGATCAAAATGGTGTCTTGCGTGGAGGGATGCAACTGTCAATGGTCATCAAACAAATAACTTTTCTGAAATAACTGTTAGGATTTTCAAGGATATAGTTTTATCGAGAGTTAAGGCATATAATGCAATTGCATTAATTGATTTTGCTTGTACAGTTTTGGAAGAATATTACTGTCGCAGATTCAGAGAATTTGCAAACTCCAGAAATTGTAAAGCTAGACTTTTTCTTCAGTCACAATCAAAAAAAGCCAGTACAATTAAACCAGAAAATGTAATCCAAATTTCAGATATTGAATATAAAGTTGTAACTTCTGATGATAAGACTTATGACATAAATACAAGTGTAGGAATTTGCTCATGTGATAAGGGACAATTTGGATCATTTTGTGCTCACCAATGTGCTGTTTATTCATATTATGATGTTGTATCGAAAAATTTTCCTCCAGTCACACCAGAAGATAAACATACCATTTCGGTTCTTGCCCAAGGTGATAAATCTCTACCAATTTCATTCTTTGAATCTTTTTTACCAAATTCTTCTTCTGCACATTCCATTTCTAATAACTATACAGAGTCGAATATTGAAATCCAATCTGAAACTGTGAAAGAACTATTACCAGTAATAAAAAAATGTGATGTACCAGAAACATCACAAACAGATGAAAGTGTATCAATGAAAAATATTATTTCTTTAATGACAAATTTAGATGAGAAATATAATTCTTCTACGTCAGGTCTAAAGATGATTGAATGTCGTTTAAAAAAAATTACATCAGAAGGAATGTGGGAATCATTTTTACACACTGCTGGAGGGGCATCTGTACCACTTCGTAGAAGATCTGGAACTACAATTAAAGTTCAACCTACCACAATTGCTAGGCGTTCATTAACATTAACAAGAGGTAGTAAACGTTTTCCAGTTGGGCGGCCAGCAAAACAGGAAAAATTAATAAATAAAAGAAAAAGAAATCTAGGACACAATATTAAAAATAACCTCCCAAATGCAAAGTCACATGGACGTGGACATTAATATAATTAAGATACAAATTATCTACTTTAATGTTTTTTTTATTTACTAAAACTATTAAAATGAAATATTTTCTCAGTAAAAATTATTAATTGTAATATTGTACATTAAGTAAAATTAAATTCAGAACAGTTTCAGTTACAAATTATGATATATAATAGTACTAACTACTAATGACTAATAGTAATAGTTTTTATGTACTAACCTTATACATTTTTTATAATAATTACCATCACTATGAAAAGTTATTAATTTTTGTAGGATAGTTTTTTTGTATTTTATATTTTCCATATTACCTTAAAAATTAGTAGTAGACAATTTCATTTTAAAAATAAATTTACAAAGTATTATGAACTGAAACTATTAATAATTTATGTTTTATAATAAAGTAGTATACAAAGATCATATTATATTATAGGTATACAAACAACAGTCACTAATATGTGACATTCGTCATCAATATGTAAGGCAAAGGAAGATAATAAAATACAAGTAAATAATAATAATATAAAAAAGTGTTACTACTTACTAAGTACTAAGTACTAATACACAACAATAAAACTACCTATATAACCATGCACTTGTTAAAAAGTTAAAGTTAAGTTAACATTGTTAATAATACTAAACGGTTTGGTAAGTATTTATGGTAACTTTAAAATCATAGAGTTAAATTTTTTTAAAACTGAAATTGCCACAGCTAATACCTACTAATTAATAATTATTTTTATTATATTATTATAAATTGTAGCTATAGTAGAGACAGTAATAGAGTAAGAGTTATAAAGTAATAGTTATAAAGTTATGATTATATTTTAATTAATTGATTTATTGATATAATATGATATGATTATATTTTATGAGATAAAGATAAACGGCGGGTTGATTTAAATCCAGAATCAGGAGAGCCCGGTTGTGAAACAATGTATGGTATGGTAATATGCCTCCCGAGAGGCAGGCTATGTTCCACGCTCTTCAAGCTGAACATGACTTTAATTCCAATTCACTCAGACCATTTTGTCCAACTAGATGGTGTATGAGAATTAAATCGTTAAAAACATTATATAATAATTATGCTATTTTAAACGAGTTTATGCAAAATCTTTCAAAAGAAAAATCAGAAAATGGAGCCAAAGCAAGTGGTTTTCATAAACAGTTACTTAAATTTGATTTTTTTATTTTATACAAGAGTGATGATTATTATATTTGAAAGAGTCGAAATTCTTAATTCAAAGCTTCAGAAAGTATCATTAAATTTTCAAGAAGCTCAACTTAAAATAAAAAGTATAATTTCATCAATTCAACAACAGAGAAATGAAGGCTTTGAAGACATATGTGAAGACATTTAAAAAAAATCTAATGAGCTAAAACTAAAACCTCCAGCTAAGTTAATTAATAAAAAATTCCCAAAGAAATGTATGTATGGTAGTGAACCACATTCATTTTCATCAGCCAAAGATAAATTTAAAGTTTCATTTTACGAAGTGTTAAATGTTACAATATCATCGTTGAATAACAGATTCCAAAAAAATGTTATCAACCATTTGTGTTCTTTAGAAAAGTTTATAATTGGTGAAGATAAGTTAATTACAGATGTAATTAAATTTTATGGAACTGATTTTAATAATGAAAAATTATTATTACATAGGGACATGTTACTTGACATAGCTAAATCAAGAGAAATACCAATCAGCAGTACACAAAATGCTATAGATTTTCTAAAATCAGATATTTCACTTGGGAATATATGTTGAATGAATTAAATAAACTCTTATAAACTATTTTAACAGTTCCTGTTTCTTCTTGTACCGCCGAGAAATCATTCTCAGCACTCAGAAAATTGAAGACATTTTTAAGATCAACAATGTCCCGAAATCGGTTAAATAACATGGCCATACTTCATGTACATAGAAATGAAAATATTGATATCGAAATAATTGCAAATTCATTTATAAATAAGACAAAAATTCGTCAAAATACTTTTGCATTATAAATTGGTTTTACTTAATTGTAACAAATATTTTTTATTTAATTTTGATGTCAGTATCTTATTAATAAAATATAAAAATATTTTTCTTGTCTCTCTTAATCTTAAAATTTAGTTTTTTTAGAAAATATAGTGCTTTAAAGGTTTTAGTAATAAGCTAGAAAGGTTGAAAACCTGAAGCACCCAATGATTTTTGGAAAACTTGGCGCCTATGACCGTGGTCGGTTATGGTTAACTCTGAGGCGCCAGTAGTATATTTTTGTATGTTCACAGAACTTTTGGTCAGGGAGATTTTAAATGTTTAAGTGAGAATATCCTTCTTGAACTCATTTTTTTCGGTGTAACACAAAAACTGATTATCAAAAAAACATATTGATGTTTTCAAAAAATTAATTCTATGTAATACAAATCATAATAATTCTAAAAAAAAACGTTAGAGTTATAAAAGATGCGATTCAGTTAAATAAAAAAAAATATATATATTTATTAATATCTGTTAATTTATTTAATATATATATATATATTTTAAAGCTCAAAACATTATTACACAATTTTTTTTCTTTAGTAAAAGGTACATATCCTACAATACGATCATGAATTAATAAACAATAAGCAGTTATACCTGTAAGAGATTCTGACGCTTTGATTTCTAATTCTTAATTGAACATCCGATTGATGAAACCGTAGCCGAATCATTTTGTTTTGAAGAATCAATAACTATAATTGGTGCATTTGATAGAAATGTAGAAGGACTTAATATCGGGTTCCGAATACTTTTTTTGTAGTAAGATTCTTGAAACGATGTTGCTGTGATTCAATAACTGATATTAAATTATAAATTTAGAGGATTTATAAGAAAATGGAATTGATTGAACAGAAAGATAAATTAGATATTTTAAATGTGGACACTCAAGTATTAAAAAAGCTATCAAGACACGGACCGTTATTACCGACACTTTACGTGCAATTATAGTTGGTTCTATCGATTCAGGTAAAATAAATATAATGTATAACCTAATCACTAGAGCTGTGAATTTAATGCACTAAAAAACCTTAAAAAATGCATTAAAAATGCCAAAAATTGCAATACAATATGCACTTAAAATTCAAAAAAGGAATATAAAATGCCAAAAATTATAGTATAAAATTCATTTAAAATGGTTTTTTATTTAATTTTTATATTCATATTAATATTAGGTACAGGATATTAAATATTAGTACAAAAAATGTTAATTTAATAAAAAAGTTAAAAAATGTACATAATATATACAGCTTGTGTAAAATAAAAAAAAGTTTTCAAACAAGTTAATTGACAGAATTTGGTTAAAAATACTAGAAAATTAACTAAAAAAAGCATAATATGACTTAAAAATAAGAAAAAATTACCTAAAAAATTAAAAACGTCAAAAAATGCAAAAATATGCAAAATAAAAGTTATCATAGATGGATTCGTAATTACATAATTCAAATCATGTACTGACAAAGCTATGTTTTACAATCACCAAAAAAAAAATGCACTTTCCTATAAATTCACAGCCCTGCTAATCACATTTTAAAACGGATTAGGATTTGAGAATATTTATTTATACTCTAAAACAGGGTGGTCCAACCCGCGGGCCGCGGGCCGCATACGGTCCTCGAAGGCTTTTTTTTGGCCCCTCAGTTTAATTATTTTTTATTAATTAAAAATTAAAGTCACCATAATATTATAACAAAATCGTATTATGATCGCATAAATTTGACATTTTATTGTTTTATACTCGCCGCTGCCTGACTTGCTGCAACCCGTTTCGCCGACGGAAATTTAAAATTTCATCTTTTTTGTGGTTTTAGCTTTCAACCTCTTTTAAAACCATTATTTGTATAGGAACATCGTGCAATTATGAAATAATCATTATATTTTATACATAGGTACCTAATAAAAAATGCTATAGATTCTTTAACATTAGCAATTAATCGTATAAAAATTAAGTCAGGTTAGATACGAGTGAATTGTTCTAAAATTAGCAAAAATTCGTTTTCTATTTTTTAGGTGAAAAGTGTAAATAAACCCTATATTAAATTCCTTATATAACAATACTTGCGCAAAGATCCTTTTAAATCATTAATTAAAATATATTAAAATAATTTATAATATGATTGTGCAATTTTTTGATGATCATATGCTATTTAGTACCTACAATAAAAACAAATCGAATAATTCGAATTTGTGGAAAAACTGTGTTTCTTAGGTAGATATTCCAGTGACAAGTTGTCTGAATTTTGGATTTAGTGGTAAACATTTTTTCTCGATCAAAAAGTTTATAAATTAAATTTTTGGCATAGTTTGTCAAAAAAAACATGATTATTTTGTTGTTAACAATTGATTATAATTTTCAATTTTAATATAGCTATGACTTAAAAATGAAATAGGTTCTTTTTATGTTGTACATACGGCAATTTAAAATTATCAAATACCTACACAATATATATGCGTTTATATATTTATGCATAATTTTTATAAAAATTGTATATCCAATTCCAATAAAAATGATTTAAATTAAAACGACATTTTAGTTATTTTGTTGCAGCTCAAAAAATATTAATCAAAAACACTTAAACACTTGAAACTTTTCACTATTAAATAGGTATACTATTACTTATTATGCACAAAGAAATGTTAACAAAGTTAATTTATACCATTTAAATTAATATAAATATTTATATATTATATATATATAGGTCAGCGTTAACCGTGCGGCTATATGTCAAAGATTTTTTTTTTAATTACATTTGTAAAAGGAGTTTGTTCACCATATGTCTATTATAATTATATTAATAGTATAATTATTGTATACATGTACCTTATTTAATATATACCTAGCTATTGGCAACCATTTACAAACAAAAAATAAATCGAATTATCATTGTGAATTTCAAAATCATTGTGTGAGCACATTTTCAAAACATGAATTTTGGAAAACTCTTTCTTAGTGGGTCTCTACATCATAGAATGATGAAGCTACTGACCAAATTTCATATATATATATAGCTTTCGCGGTTCCGACTAAGCGAATGAATCAGTCACTCAGTCACTTGTACTTAGAACAAGTTTTTATATATATATATAATGATTATATATTATAATGTTTAAATTTGTACTATAGTACTATATACTTACCTTTCCTACGTCCTACACACAGGGACGTATTTACCCTAGATCTAACCAGGACTATACCGACAATTGCCGATAATTAGTATTATTAGTGTTATGTATACAGTGATGTGGCAATCCCCCCCCCCTTGGAGTTTTTTTAATTAGTAAATTTATAAATTACTTATTTAGTATCTTCATTGTACTTTATTTATTTCTCAAAATATTCTTACTCACCCCCAACCCCCTCTTAAACAAGCTTCAGATTCTGCGTTCCCGCCCATGTAGGTATATGCAACATTCATCGATTACGCGAGTTACTAATCAGTAGATCTGAGGACTTCTAGTTTTGGCATATTTTTTTAGAAAGATCGTAGAAAAATTCTAGTGAATAACAAATGTGTTTCATAACATCAGGAGATCAAATTAAAAATTTTATTTTGCATATTTTTGCATATTTTGTCATTATTGCATATAAATGCATATTTGAGTATATCAGAAAAATTAAGAACATATTTGGCAATTTTCGAAAAAGTTCTTAAATTAGCTTAGACAAAAAAGAACAAAGTGGTAAATTTTCCATTTCAAAATAATATTTTTAGTATCTGTTAGATAATTTACTATCTGACCGATAAAATCGATAAAACCGAAACGCGTATAGGTTGTGAACTTCAGTTGTCCGTCATATTTCGTCGCATACTCGTTTTATTGTGTACACTGCGTGAAAAATTTTTCGTCTAGTAATTATTTCGTCTCCTTCAATTTTTTTTAGTAATATTTTTTTATTTTTATCAAATATGCCAAAGGTAAAGCAATCATTGGCTTCTCGTTTAAATAGTTGTATCGGAATTTAGTGAATGTAGTGTTACAGTTTTTACAACTGACGGAAAAATATTGTATTGTAAATTGTGCGATTCAAAAGTTGGAAGTGATAGAAAATTTAACGTAAAACAACACATTGACACAGATAAACATAAGGCAGCTATTAAACGAAAACAAAGTAAAAATAAATTTGGTTAACAAAAAACTCAACAACAATTTTTAAGTAACACAAAAAAGTCTTCTTTTAATAAAGATTTATGCTATGCTTTGTTATCGGCTAACATTCCATTAAATAAATTAAATAATCATAATTTTAAGTCATTTTTGGAAAAATATACTTTGAAAGAAATTCCAAATCAAACTACACTTCGTAAAGGCTATGTGAATGACATTTATGAAGACACTTTAGTGAAAATTAGAAGTTTTATATTTGGTAAAAAAATCTGGGTTTCGATTGACGAGACGACAGATTCCGCAGGTCGTTACATCGCAAATGTCATTGTAGGAACGCTCGAACTTAATGGCCCTGGTCACGTGTTTTTATTAAACTGTGCAGAACTAGAGAAATCAAATCACATTACAATCGCTAAATTATTTGATAATTCTATGCATATATATTATGGCCTGAAGGTGTATGACATGATGATATTTTATTATTTCTAAGCGACGCGGCACCATACATGGTTAAAGCGGGAAAATCGCTTATTATATTTTATACGAAAATGATTCACGTTACATGTATTGTTCACGCATTCATCGAGTTGCTGAACAAATTAGAGAGCATTACTCAAAAGTTAATAAAATTATAGCAAACGTGAAGAAAGTATTTTGCAAGTCTTCAAATCGCATTAGTTGTTTTAAAGAAAAAGCACCACTCCTATCACTCCCCCTAAAACCAATCATAACATGATGGGGAACCTGGTTGAAAGCAGCTATTTATTATTGCGATAATTACGAACTAATACGAGATATTATTACATCGTTTAATGAAAAAGATTCTGTTAGTGTTGAAAACTCTCAAAAGTACTTAAGTGATCCAGACGTTGCTTCAAATTTGGTATACATTAAATCAAACTTTGGATTTTTGCCTGATGTAATCACTCGCCTTGAAGCAAAAAATATGCCTTTATCCGATGGAATTAAGATAATAGAAAATGCCTATTTAAAATTGTCTCAAACTACAGGTTCAGTGGGGAAATTAGTGCAGCAAAAACTAGACGATGTTTTAGCAAAAAATAATGGCTATAAAACATTAAATATAATTTCAAAAATATTGAATGGAGAAATTACTTCAATGGATGGCTTACCAGAAGACTTGAAAGCAAATAAATTGTTATTTTTTAAATATGCACCGCTAACTTCCGTAGATGTAGAACGATCTTTCTCAACATATAATACATTGTTAGCAGATAACCGACATTCGTTTCAAGTTGAAAATATAAGGAAATACCTTTTCGTTCAATGTAATAGTAAAGGTAGATAGTACGACATTTAGTTAATTTAATATGTATTCAAGATAAAAATTTATTTTACAAAATACCTTTTTATATTTCCAGATGAAGGAGATGAAAACGACGACGAAGAAATGCAGTAGTGTAGTGGAGGGTACACGGGGGTACACGGCGTGTACCCACCTCTTAATTTTATAACTATGCGTGTACCTTTAACCTTTTCAGACCTACCCACATTTTTTTTCAATATTATGTATAAACACGGACTTAATAATATGTAAAAAATCAAAAAAAAAAAATTCGATCATTTTCTTGGAAAATTCATGCTAGTACACTATGGTGTACTCTGGGCTTCAACTGATGTGAATTATTTGGTGATAGGAGTAATAAATTATACACATTTATATTTATTTACACATTAATTATAATTTTAAAAGGTATCTAAAACGTCTAAAACAATACAAATTCCTTAAAAGTAATTATATAAAATTAATAAAAAAAAAACAAATTTACTTAATAAAAAAAACACTGGTAGGTACCTAACCTAAGTATTTTTAAAACGATAAAAATAAATAAATAAAATAGTAAAGTTATATTATTTCATTTAAATGGTACTCCCTGAAACATTTACTTTTCCCATCTAAACACAAATGTTGCTTGCATTTTGAACAAAACATATGCGTTCTACAACTACACGTCTTCAGTTTACATTTAGTGGCATTTTTTAATTCATCAAAATCTGGTAAATGATTCACCGTATCAAGACGAAATTCATCTGATGGCAGCTTACCATCAACTTTTCTATTTGATGAATTCGAAGAAGCTTTATTGGGTGGTTCATAATTATCTTTTGTACAAGGACGTCCTTTTTTCGTTTAGGCGTAGTTGGTTTTCCGACATTTATTAACCCATTAGCCAATTCCATTCGAAAATGTAAGAGATCGTATCTTTTATTTTTTTGTATTTTAAAATATTCAGGGTCTTTAATGTACGTTAGCCAGCAGTTTGCAGCAGTCATGTCAAAAGCATGGGCAATCATGCGTTATGTCCATTTTCGTGATTTAATAAATGTTCGATAATAACTTATTAATTTGTCCATATTATCAACGCCACCCATAGATTTATTATATTTTTGTACTATCTCAGGTCTTTTGACATCGACATAGGTTTTATTTTTCTTATCCCAACGTCTGACAACATCTGTATTTCCAGATGTAATAAAATTCGATGCCAAATTAACCACTTTGTTGTCAAACCATTGTACAAGACCTATGTTACAACTAGGTACATCAGAACGAACTTCAAAAGTAGTCCCTCTTCCCATTTTTGCCAAATTTTTATCTGAAAGTATTGGTGGTTTCGCAAACTGATTAACACGTATCGTACCAGCGGCACAAATACCTATTTGCTGCAAACGTTCAAAAAGATTGAAAGATGAAAAATAATTGTCGAAATAAAGAAAATGTTTATTTTTTTTAACGATTTTACAAAGATGTAATACGACTCCTGGACCTTGACCAAATTGTTTTTGAACTTGTGAATCAATTTCGGTATTAGCACCTTGATATAGCACAAAGTCGTATACAACGCCACTTTCGCCACATAACATAAAAATTTTAATACCCCATGGGTTAGGTTTATTTCTAATATACTGTTTTATTGATAAATGGCCCTTAAAAGGGACCATTTGTTCATCAATACAAATATTTTTCTCCATAGGAAGAGAATTACATTTTTTATTTCATTTTTTCGTATAGTGGTCGAATTTTTATAAAAACATCTTTATTGCCTGGTGGTATTGTCATATTATCAATAAAATGAATATTTGATCGAATTGAAAAAAAAACGATCTCTTGTCATATTATCTGCAACAAGAGGTACGCGAGTATCTTTTTCCCAGTACATACGGACACGAGGAAGCTTCAGCGATCCCATTATAATATGAATACCGATTACAATTTTAATTTCATCAGCAGAAGTTGGCTTAAATCTTGTTTGAGATTTTTGGATTGCATATAAATTAGTGAAATAAGAAATTTATTCAAAATAATTGTTATCAAAATATTCTAAAAAATATTGTAATGGGGTTTTTATATGACTAGGAACTGTATCATCTAAACTATCTAATTTTAAAATCGGTGGATTAAATGGCATGCTTACCCATTTTATGTCTTTTTTATTAGTTTGTATTATAATACTGTCATCATCTTCTTCGATGACTTCTTCAATGTCACTTGAAGCAAACTCTACCAAAAGACTATCTAACTCTTCGTGTGGAAAGTCGTCAATTTCATCACCAGATGAATTATCAATTTCCGAATCGTTTGCGTTCAATATCGATAAAATTTCAGAAGACCGTAATTTTGACATTTTGATTATATATTATTTTATTATAACAATAAGCAATACAGAAAATAAAACCTTTATACAGTAATTATTTCTAAATAAAATATTATTAAAATATAAAATAAAATAATATTAATAATGTAAATAATATTATTTTATAATTTTATTAATTATAAAATATTATAAAATATTATTTCTATATATTATAAACGCGGTAATAAAATAACATGAAATAAAAATAGAATTATCATGTTTTTTTTTTGTCATGGAGGCCTACCGTACACGATAATGTACCTCCATACTAACGGATATAAAACTCGTAAGATTGTTTTCATGACAACGAAAACCGTTTGTATAGATTCATTACTAACATCACTACCAGGAAAAAAAATACCATTGGTCTTATCAAGTGCAATATAACAGATAAGCAATAAATCATTGTGGAAATTTAATTATCGATATTATATCTAGAATTAAGTTATAAATATCATTTTTATCGGTTGTTATTCTTTCTAATACTATTTATATCGGGATTTTATCTGTTTATATGTATACTAAAATAAAATTCTCGCTAGTTCAAACTAATATGTTGACAAGATGCTACGTAATAAATTATTGAAAGTAAGGTACACTATAGTGACCCTAGGGTCTTAAAAGGTTAACGAAAATCGTAATACGGGGGTACACGGAGCATACATAAGATTAATTAACGTTACCCAGCAAATAATATGTATATTTATTAAATTTTGATATTTAATAAGTAAAAAAAGATAAGCGTAATTTGTTTATTTCACGGACTAAGAAAAGATCATAAAAGTCCGTGGTTTACTTGTATCATGGCTATAGTATTACTATCTTAACAAGTTGGCTGCCATGAGCATCATGTTTGATGCTCAGCCGTTTTTCTTCCATTGCCACACAATAATACCAGTTTTTCATCCATGTTGCCATGACCTTTTTTTTGATAAACTTATGATATATTTGTACTTTCTGGCATACAATTGATAGTAGAATCTAACTATGATAACAGTTTGTGGATTTAAAGTAAGATCCAAATATGATGCTCATGGCCCATAGTGTCGAATTTATAATATTTTTTTAATGAGCATCAAGATATGGGCTTACTCTTATCATGGAAAATATCGAAACTAATAATAGAACTCTACCGAACATAAGCAATATAATAGATTATTCTGTGATAATAGTATGAACACATACTTTTTTTTCGTGTTTCAAATAGTTTCAATGAAGTTTATTGCGGTGTAGTGATATTATAATATTTTTTTGTAAATTTATATCGAATAATACTCTTGAATTATGAACCCTGATGAAATAAATGAAGTTCTCGACTACTCAGATGATGATAATTTTGGTTCTGACGATGGTTTTTCGGTTTTTGATGACACTGATGATGATCCTGATTTTCGAATCGATTTGATAAGTAATTTTTATAAACAATTTTTTTTTATTTAAAATTTTTATACTTTATAAAGATGTGTTTGTTGCTATTGTTATAAATTCTTGTGTTGATAATTAGGATGATTCTACACACTCAGTCAACAACTCTGGTAGTGATTTTGAATCAAATTTCAACTTATTAGATTCAAACGAAGAAACACCTCAACCTCCTGCTTCATCAACACCAACAATACAAACACCAGTTTTTCAAGGATCAAATATAAGAGTTACATCTACGGTTCACGATTATGGCAACAATATAATATGGAGTGATATTATGCAAAGTAATAATTTAGTATACAATCCAACAGGTCAAGTTGTTGGTATAAATCCTGACCTTATTGTATGTTTAACTAATGGCAGTCCTTATGATTTTTATTCTTTATTTTTTGATGATACTATAATTGATATGCTGGTTTTAGAAACAAACAGGTATGCTTCTCAATTAATTAGTACTCCTCATAAGTCAAAATCTCGTTTAACTCGTTGGGAAAATGTTACAAAAAAAGAGATGCTGACTTTCCTTGGTATTTGCATGTGGATGGGTTTAACGACATTTCCTTCTATTGCAAGTTATTGGTCAAAAAAAAAAATGTATCAATCCAGTATTCCTCAATACATGTGTAGGAATAGATTTGAGCTACTATTAAGAACATTTCATTGCTCAAATAATGTTGAGTGTCCTAAGGTGACAGACTTTTTAAAGTGAGAGATCTAATTGATTCTTTAATTGATAAATATAAATGTGCTATGATACCTGAGGAACACATGTGCATAGATGAGTCAATAATACCATTTGTTGGACGTTTATCCTTTAGACAATATATAAAAAACAAGCACCACAGATATGGTATTAAAATTTTTAAACTGTGTATACAAGATGCATATACCATAGGATTTAGAGTTTATACTGGTAGAGAAGCAGAGCCTGGAGTTGAAGTATCAACTAAAATAGTGATGGAAATGTCAGAAGAATATTTAGATTTTGGCCGTACCCTTTATACTGATAATTGGTACACCAGCATTAATTTAGCTCACAAACTTTTATCTAGATCTACTAATTTAGTTGGTACATTAAGAGCAAATAGAAAGCATAATCCACAAGATGTTGTGAAACACAAACTTAAAAAAGGGGAAATTGTGGCTCAAAAAAGTAATACAGGAATATTAATTTTGAAATGGAAAGATAAAAGGGATGTTCTTATGTTATCCACTAAACATGAGGACAATATTAGGCAAATACAAACTAAAATAGGAACTGAAGTTGGAAAGCCAGAAGTAGTTTTGGACTATAATCGAGGAAAAGGTCTAGTTTATGTGAGTGATTTAAGATCTTCTTATCACACTCCTCTTAAGCGATCAATGAAATGGTACAGAAAGGTAGCGTTTGAAGTTTTATTGAATACTAGTGTTATAAATGCTCTTATATTATATAATAAAGTAAATAATTGTAATATGAGTGTGACTGAATTTAGAGAATCTATTATTTTATCTATGATAGACAAACCAGTAGATACTGAAAATGATAATTTAGAAATGCATTCAATAGTTGAAAAAACTACACGTAATAGATGTGCAATATGTTACCAAAAACTAGTCTTAGAGGAAGGTAGAGCTTATGCTCAAAGTAAAACAAAAAAAGTGAGAACAATGTGTCCAGCTTGTGATAGATTTTATTGTGTTAAGTGTTTTTTTGTTGATCATAAATATTTAAAAAAAAAGAATAAATTAATTAAAACATAATGTTTATATTCAGTTTTTATTTTGTTGTTTATATTTTTTATTTACTATGAATTATAAAGAAATCATTTATTTATTTTCATAATAATATGTGTAAATATAAAAAAGGTACAAAAGAAAAAAATTACTATTAATTATTTTATATTTTAGTCATTGTTATTTTATTCTTTGATTACAAAAAACTTGTTATTCCTATTAGTATCTTTATATAATATAATACATAATAATAATAAGGTATTGTGATTTGAATATATGTAACAAAAAGACTTATAAGAAAAATAACCAAAACTTAAGTTATTATATTTATATTGTTTATACATTTATATTGTTTATATATTTATAATGTTATAGTTTGTTCAAAAAATTGTTTAAGAAATTGTATTAAGTATGTAAAACTAACACAAGTTATAAAAGTATATTAATATTATATAATTTAATGTCATATGTTGTGTCATTATACATTAAAAACAGTGTTAACATATTAATAAAGTGTTGAAAAATTATACAATAAAGGAAATTTGATTTATTTTAATTTAAATGTATGAAATAATACCGGTCATAAGTTCCAATGCTCCAAGTAGTTATATATTTAGAATTTTATTCTCTATTCAAAAAAATTAACAAAACTGAGGTATAATATGTATGCTCAATTTCAACATTTAAAAATGTTGAGCATCAATATGTGTCTCTCATGGCAATGGAGGAAAGTCAACGCGTGGTCCTAATATGATGTTCATGGCAATAGAGGAAAGTTCACAAAAAAACTCGTGGCAGTCAACTTGTTAAATCGTGTTGTACAGAGTCTTTTGTACACAAATCTATTTTTAAACCATTTGGTAACGTTCACAATATTGTTGTTTTGCCCAGTTATCAGTTATTGTTCCAAGTATTTATTACAATTCTATATAAACCTTCTGTCCCTAGTACTTTTTCACATTAGTATTATTGTAGTAAGTTATGTTATTTTAAAACTGTTACTACTTTATTAGCAAAGATAATATTAAACAGTATACACGTACATTTATATAAAATATAATATTATCTTGCACGTTATACATCGAATTTTTGTATAGTCGTGTCTCGTTTTCTTGTGTTCTTGTTTACTTAATATGGAGAAATTTCTCACAAAAACGACCAAGGTAAGACAATTTTTATTATTTATTGGTAGCATCATGTTTTTTTACGCAGGTAAGTCGCTAGTATCTTATGTCCACTGGACATAGTCTAATTTAGAAATGTCGAGGCCTTAAAAATGTGATAGATGTAGATATCATGTATATTATATTAACCTTGGCATTCAGGTCCCCTCCCACTATGAAATAGTGACCCAATGAATTGAAAAAGTGTTCGTATTGTATATAAGTTATTTTATGTTTGGGTGGGAAGTACGTTGCTGCGATAATAAAAGGTATAAAATTTAATTGAATAGTTAAAATTGCTGATTATAAGTAGTTTTCTTGTATACTGGGACAGGGGGTGTATAAGAGTGAAGATTTAATGATAATCGCGGCACCAGCATGAGCGGTGTTGTCCGGGTGGTTTGAGGTAATTATGTTGTAACCGGGTATTGTGAATTTAGAGTGTGTTGTAAAATGTGTTTCAGAAATTAGAGCCAGATCTATTCTTTTTTCATTTAGTACTGTAATGTGTTCGTTTCTGTGATTGGATAAGCCGTTGGCGTTCCACATAAGGATAGCTAAGGATTGAGATGTGATTTTGCTTAAAGAGACGGTCGAGAAGTGTAGTGAGGATAGAGA
The DNA here is from genome assembly GCF_002803265.2 of Melanaphis sacchari. Classification (NCBI taxonomy): domain Eukaryota; kingdom Metazoa; phylum Arthropoda; class Insecta; order Hemiptera; family Aphididae; genus Melanaphis; species Melanaphis sacchari. Next base: position 24,705 of record NW_020271095.1, on the reverse strand, counting down.
ATAATGGGTTTATAAGCGATTTGAATTCATTGAGGAAGTTAAAGAGTGTACTTTAATTAGTAAGATGCTCAATTTTAACTAGAATTAAAAAAGCTGGATTGTTATCAGTCATTATTGATACAACCACTGATGTCGCAAATATTGAACAGTTTTAATTTATTATAAGATTTGTTAATATACATGGTGCTATTGGAGAAAGGCTTGTAGCATTAGAGGCTGCAGCTGAGGGGACTGGAAAAGGATTGTATGAAAATTTTTGTGAAATAACAGAGAAACATAACATTGATTGGAAGAAAAACTTATGTGCGCAGGATTACGATGGTGCTGCTGCAATGCAAGAAACTTATTCAGGGTTACGTACATTTATTCAACGCGAAAATTCAAAGGCAATTTATGTATGGTGCTTTGCACACTTATTAAATCTAGTTGTGGTTGATACCTGTGACTCTTGTAGTGACACAAAAATGTTTTGGTTACTTCCAATCAGTGATCGAATTCATGAGGGCTAGAAAAAGAACTACTATGTTTATTGAATGTCAACGTGATTTATATCCAGATGAACGGATTTGTCGTATTAAAAGTTTTTTCAAATACGAGATGGACATATCATGATGGTGTAATTAATGTTATATACAAACGATTTAAAGCATTATTAAAATCACTAATTATTTTGTAATTATTCAATGATAGAGTAACATCTTCAAATGCTAGTATATTTAAAAATATTTGTTCAACATTTAGTTTCGTTGTAACAATAATTTTTATGTAAAAAGTTTTTTCGGTCACCACACCACTATCCAACTTACAGTCAAAATCACTGGACTTTATTGAGGCATTAAGACTTGTAAATAATGCAAAAGAAAGTTTACTATTAATGCTCTTGACATCAAATATGAACAAATTATAAATGAAGCCAAACAATTTTGTGAAGAACGTGATCTGCCTAAAAAGGACTTTAAAACTATTAGATCGAAAAAACGAAAGAGGCAAATTGATGAAGACGAAAACACAAAAGAAGTAAATTTAAAATTACCATTTGAAAAATATAAAATAAACACATATTTTATGGCTTCTGATAAAATAACAACATCATTTATATCACGATTCAGTGGGGCTCAAAATATTTTAAAAAACTTAGCTTTACTGTCACCTGAACGTTTTATTGAATTTGGAAAAGATCCTGAGCAAGAGTTACCAAACAATTGCTTTAATTATGTTGCAGAATGGATAGATGGTATATCATTAGTAAATTTAAAAAATGAATACAAAGTGTTTAGTACTAGTGTAGTATCTTTGCATAACGGAAATAAATTTACGGCCAATCTTCACAACATGAGCATTATTGATGAAACAACATCAGAATTAAACCCAGAAACCTTACAAACCAGTGAGACGGAAATTGACCACGATGAAAGCGAATCAATATGTTACAATAATACTATTACTGTATCCAGTATTTTACATGTTTTAACAAGTTTTGATTTAGTATTTGCATTCCCAAATTTATATCTGGCTTACAAGGCATTAGAAACAGTACCAGCATCTTCAGCATCAGCCGAACAAAGCTTTCATAAGGTATATTATTAATTTTAAAAGTTTTATATTAATGTTTATTGCAAATTGTAATAACTGTAAACTATGAGTAAAGGTTATTTATGATTGATGACACACTATTTGATTTACATCTAGGTAAAAGTAGTAAAGACGTGACTACGCTCAACAATGGGTGAAGAACGACTTGAAAGTTTCATTCTTTTAAGTTTTAAAAAGGATATAGATATAAATACAAATAAAAAATAAATAAATTAAATATAAATAGAAACTGGTTCCTGAAGTAGTGGGCATCTACTGGGACCTCATAGGTGCACCCTCCCCCCCAGCAGTGTTGGGAATTATCTAGATAAAATTATCTAGATAAATTATCTAGATAAGATTTTTTGAAATAAATTATCTTTTAAAGTATCTAGATAATTATGTTACGATTTATCTAATGTTTAGCTTAGATAAAAAATGGGCTTATCTAGATAAATATTATAGAGCCCCTACAAAATTATAAAACCAATGATATTAAAATTCTAATATAATATAAATTATTTATAAAATTAGATAAATATATTTCTTGTTATTATTGCCAACGACGGTATTACGAGAACCTGCATGCGGGCATGCACTATACATCGTTCTCTACTAGCCATAAATCATAATGAGCATATTAAAATTAATTAGGTATAGGTTTATTTCCCCATCCAGTCTAAAAATAAATTAAAATTAACTTCGTAGAACTGTTTTTCAAATGAGAACGCACCAGGCGGCTGACAAAAACCGGTTGAACCTTTGATAACGTTGCATCGATGCGCGAAGCAGTGCGTCAGTGTGTTCTTATTGTTCTTATTGAAAGAGTATTTAGCATATTATTTCATCAAGACTACAGAGACACAGAGTACAGAGCCTGTTCGATTTCTTGTATAAGGCGAGTGTTGTCTAGTAAAAGGTATAAACATTTTATTACTTGTGAATTGTGACTTAATATTTGATCAGTTAAATCATGGATCGATTTATAACTTCCACATCAGTCAAAAAAATACGTTTGGACATCGAACCAGCAGAAGCTCAAAATGTGGATGACCCAACAACTCTCATTTCTACTCACGTTTCACTTGCACCTGCACCTTATTATAAATATTTATTTGACGAATTTTATAAGCTTCGAAATGTAGAAAATCTTAAAGTAACAGCTGCTTGTCAAAACTGTTCTAAAGTTGTTAGTGGGTCCACAAAATCAAGTGGTAATTTTTTAAGCCACATAAAGGTAAGCTTAATTATTTAAATTTAATTTGATTTAAAAAAAGATTGATAAACAACACTTAAATACCTAATTTGTTTATTAAGTATAATATGTAGGTAGTTTATCTTGTTGATGCTTATAAATTAATACTTAAGCAATTTAGATTAGTATCCCTCATAGACCATAGTAGTACAGTTTAGTACCCCCTCATATTTTATTTGATCAGTTGATCATCCACAATATCATAATTCAATATTAAATTTGTAAATTTTTTATAATAATATTCAGTATCTAAAAATACATTGGTAGTTTTATGTTTTAAATTTAAAAAATACAGTATAATGTTGCTACTTGATAATAGCAACTTGCTACTATGGCTTAATTTTCAGAAAAATGTAGGTATACCTATATGGTCAGGAATCCTATATTTTTTGACCTAACAAATCAATTTTGTTTTACTGATATCATAGCTTTTACTTTTTACAATGAAATATTAATATACATAAAAAAAATAGTCATAAGTCTTGATTAATCAAAGTACCTATTAATTATTATAATATGATAATTAAATATATGATATTAAAACAACTTTGTATAAAAATAATTTGATCTCATTTGTATTTAAATAATTGTATTACATAAAATGTATCACAATTGACAATTGAATTTTACTTTTCATAATAGTTATATTAAATATATTTTTAAAATAAGTATAAATATAATAACCAAAAAGCTACACCTAACTGATCTAAATAACTTAAACAAGGCTATATTGTATACAGGTACTAATATTATTATTATTATTGAACTATATTTTAAACTTATAGTTGAATTTATCTAATATTTATAGCGGAAACATAACTCGTTAATGTCTAAAGTAGAAGACGCAAGAAAAAAAAAAGATCAAGAAACATCAACAATGGTTCAAACAAAAATCTATGATACTCCAAAAGTTTCAAAAGAACTGGTTAGTAACTATCTATACTTTAATATCTATACTAATAATTTAAGTTGTGCGTATATCAACGGCTTAACTCATTTTTATTTTTATTACTGTGGGATGATTTTGTGACAATTCCAAAACGTAAGGGTGTTCTAAAATAAAACCATTTGAATAATTAAAAATTTTATAATATCTTGGAATAAAATTGAAATTATTAAGTCAGAAGTTAACTTGAAAAAATATAATTCAATATATAAATTAAAAATACTTTCTAGTATATTATATAACTTTCAATATATAAATATAAAAAAAAAAAGACATAAGCAAATAGCAATTACATAAATACATCTACCTAACTATTTTATGCACATTTTATGTCTTTCCAAATTATAATTATATTATAATTATTTTATTACAGGTGAAAGATTTAGTTTTTAACTACATTGTTGAAGAAATGAAACCACTAGCAACATGTGAAAAACCATCATTCAAACGGTTGATTCGAGGCCTTACATCAGATTCTATTGTACTTCCATACAGAAAAGCACTTGTTAGTGAACTAAACCATAAATATAAAGCTTATGTAGAAATGTTAACACAAAGACCGAGCAAGCACGTTTAAAAGGTACCATCATCGATTGACCATAGCGAGCTCCCCAAACGGCCCGAAAATGCAGGAGTGGCAGTGTAATGATGAAGAAACGCTAAGTCGACCCACTTTTACATCTTTTCGAGACGAAGCAAGCTACACAAAACAGCGAACCAAGAAAGGTAC
>NW_020271095.1:0-18139 GCF_002803265.2 Melanaphis sacchari | reverse complement strand
CAAGCCACGTATTGCTCGATACCACGAAATAAAAGGATCTTATCGACCTGATCAGGTACTCGGGGACAGCGGATTCCGTAGGCCCTTCATCAATCAGAGTCCACGGCGCAGAGTTGAAGGCATTTACATCCAACGCGATGAGGGCGCACAGGTTCCTGGTCTGCATCGCCGTTGTCTGGCACCAGGAGCCGCGCCAAATGCTTCTTCTATCCGTCGGCAGTCGATCTTCGTTCGCCTGAAGCCGTATTGAGCGTCAAATCGCCACGTGCTTCACAGCTGAGATTCCAGCCTGAACCAAAGATCCTCAAACACTTTGCCAGTGACTTTGAGAGCAGACTGATTGACGGTAGTTGATGGGAGGTCCAGGTTCCTGGCCCTTTGCAGCAGGACGGCCTACGCCGTTTCACCTCTCGGAAAGTCCCTGTTGGGAGGCCATGCGTTGTAGTAGTCCACAAACGCTTCAGAAATTTACTGAAGGCCAAGCCGTGACGACTTCATTTGGCACAAGGTCGGGCCCGATGGAAGTTCCTAGCAACAGCGCGACCACTTTTCTGCAGTTATCTGGGGTACTAGGTGATGCAACGGATGCTTCGACCAGGAACGCCGGTTTCAGTAAAACAAGTATGATAGTTTCACCATGTTGTGGGGTGACGGAATAGCCCGCAGGTTACGTTAGTTGTCAGCCCCGATCCAAGAACGGGATGCGGCGACCCAGCCTCGTCACCAATTTGTAAGGGACCAGGGTCGTTAATGACGGACAGCAATATTCCAGCATTGCTGGGCCGTTGCCTGATCGCACGGCTTCAGTGCCACCGCTGTGCTGTAGGTCTCGTTTCGCTTCCCGTGTCGTCCCTCAGACCTCGCCCGGCAGCTGGTACTTCCTCGCAGCAATAGCAGTCTTCCGCAAGTTTGTAATCTCGCTGTTCCACCAATATACCGGCTCCTTCCCGTCCAAAACGGTCCCATGACATGGTTGCGTCGCAGATTGCCGTCAGAGGTGGTTGAGACGACGCGGGCAGTTGAGGACGCAGCTGCAGATAACTGGGGCAAAGGTTGAATAGATAACTAAAAATCATCTAGATAAGATAAGATAATTTTAATAAAATATTATCTAGATAAAATAAAGATAACATAAATGTAATTTATCTAGATAAAGATAAATACAACAATACATTTATCTAGATAAATACCAATTGTTTATTATTAAATACCACAACATTTTTAATAGTTAATAAACAAAAATTATAAATTACAACTTATAATATTCATAAACAAATATTTTATAACAAAACAATAACAATGTTTATTAACCTTTATTAGAACTACATGACATTAGAACTTGTTTGAATTAAGATTCTGGCATCTACAACACAAAAGATTTCAAATGTTTACTTTAAACGATTTCTTCTTTGCGCGGATTCGCGAACCACTAACTAAACAAACGCTCTACTGGTGGCAGAAGAGGGAAGTTGATTGATTTGAAAATATTTTTATGATTGAAATGAATTAAGAACATTAAAATCTTTATTTTGACGAATATTACACCTATAACTGGACATAATACAACTATGATTGCTTTGAATATCAATTTCTACATCTAAACAATTTGATAGACTTGAAAAACTCTTGGTCACTACTATCACTACGCAACATTTTCCCAAGTATTTAAAACAGCATCTTATCAGTATTAATTAAATAGCATCATCAAAAATATTGTTGATTAAATATGATTTGTATTCATCGGGTACCTGGATAGTTTGAACTTTTGGATGGCTTATTGAAGATAAAATGAAAGATTTACTTTGACTTTTTAAATCTAATAGTAATCGAATCTTTTTCCAACGCTTACAATATTAAAACATAAGTCTACAGGACCAAGTTATATCTGTATTAATAAAAGCCTAAAGCCAGTATATAAAAAAAACCTAAATGACAAGATGATTTTCACCTCTGCAATATCCAATGAATGTGTAGTGGACCATACACCTGTCGGGTCAGTTCTTCTAAGAACCCTATTCATTTTTCATTTTTATCTTTAACTGCAGTTAAAACCAAGACTAAATTTGCTTTATTTGTAACTACTTTATTTACAGCATCATATATGAATTCCATCTTCAAATTAGAAACTGGAAATTACAACTACATAAATAACTTATCTGAGACTACAGGTACTACGACTCAAGTAGATTCCAAATGATGATAACTTTAAATGTAATTTTGAAATTGAATATAGGTTAAGGTCAACTATTTTGGCAGTATCAACTGAGTTATTAGATTTAACGTGTTACAACATGAATGACTTGGTAGAGAAATTGTATTAGTAATTGTTTTCATGATTTAACAACAATGAAGACAACTACAACGTCCAATTCAAGATTAGAATCATTACATCATCATCACTACTTATGTTAACATCGCTATCTGAGTCATCACTACTCATTAAGCCTAAATAATTTGAATCAAATATGTATATCATCAGGCACATTAAACTGTTTCGAAAATGTACGAAATGCTTCTACAAATTTGAGGCTTGTCAGTAACTACATGGGAACCTTTCATTTCAATTTAAAGTCAAGATTATTTCATTGATTACTTTGGCAATATTTAAATAAGTATGATTTCTTTTATACGCCTGCAAGCTAATATATAAGAATACCTACTGTAGTTAAGTTCATCGATAAAATGACAAGTCATTCCTAAATAGCTCTTATTGTTGAACTCCAATGTCAGCAGTAACACAATAACTTTACTAACAACCATGCATATAACCATGCCTAGAGTACTGACCATTGCGCTTAGGACTTCGCCTCTTTTGTCGTTAGTAGGACAGCCCCAGTCGGAGTGTTTAGCATTAAAGTCGCCGGTGAGGATCACCTCGGTAGCCTCACTCCTGATGCTGACTTCCAGCCTGCTTATGAAATCTGTGAATTCTCCGATGGTGGTGTTTGGAGACCAATAGCATGAGTACAGCCTCAGACCTTGGGCAGACACCCACCTGAATCCGGTCCCGTTCGATCATAGCCAGCCGAACTAGTTCTAAGTCGAGGGGATGTACTCCGGCTAGGACCTGGAGCGCCATCGTCGACGTGGTCTTATACGCGCCCGTCATTGCCAGTAACGGGCGTCTTTGGGCGGTGTTAGCCCGTGTTCGATGCCGGTACTGTGCCATGCAGCGCTCGGCCCATACCGAGGCCGCATAACCCATACGCGGCAAGAACACCGATTTGTACAGGATCCTTGTCGTCCTTTCTTTAAGGCTCCAGCTTGCCTTAGCCACCGATATTAGTCGACTGAATAGCGCTACCGAGGACGCAGCCTTTTCCGCCAGATGGGAGCTAAACTTCCTTTGCGGGTCAAACGTGACCCCGAGGTATTTCGCCTCCGGAGTCATTTTTACCTTAGTCCCACCAAGTCGCAAGTCAAGGGGCTTACTTAGTTGGCCCTTGATCCACAAGGTCTGCGACTTGGCCGCCGAGAAGGTGAGTTTCCTGTCAAAGGCCCATCTCGACGCTATTTCTAGCAGCGCGTTCGCGCGTTCCGTGAGCTCCGGACGGTGTTTCCCGGAGATGAGTAGCGCGAAATCGTCCGCGTATGCGACTATCTTCTTCCCGGGGGGAAGATCGCCGGACAAGAGCTAGGGTACCTCCAGAGGTCGGGACCGAACTCCGAGCCCTGCGGGCAACCCTTTGTTAGGGTCGTCGAGAGTGTCATGTCTCCAATCGCCAAGTGGGCCTTTCGGCCGTCTAGGTAGCTCTTTGTCAGGGCGATCAACCCAGAGCCGCATTTAACCTTTTCAAGATCTTTCATTAGTTGCGCCCACCAGAGGCAGTCAAAGGCCCCCGATATATCCAGGAATACGCCTACGACGTATTTCTCCCGCCTTTCATCTGACCAGCCGAAGGCATGTGTCATTGCATCAACGGTCGATAGATTCTTGGTGAAACCAAATTGTCTGGCCGACATATGGATGTCCGTATCTTTACGGATTCTCACCACGATAAGGTGTTCCAGTGCCTTAGCTAGAACTGGGAGTAAGCTAATGGGTCGATATGACCTATCCTCCGTCGGGTCCTTATCGGGCGATTTCCTAATGACGACCAGCGCAGCACGTTGGTACAGTGGCGTTGGGGTCGAAGAAGGCGGCGACCGCTCTGGCGTGGCTAATGCCCAACGTTGTAGGCCCGGGCCAGGCGGAGAGGAGTCTCTTGATTAGTGTTACTAACAGCCGGCTGCTGTACGGTGCGACGATCTGGTTAGAGAAAGTCCAGACTACTCAAAAAAGCAAAAACCTCCTCCTCCAAGTCTAGAGGTGTGTAGCCCTCAGAATTGCGAAGTGCTACCGCACGGTGTCGGACATGGCCGCACTGGTGCTAGCCAGGATGCCAGAAGGAAGGAAGCCCTCGTCGCGAGGAGGGCCGGTGCCAAGCCAACCAGGTACGAAATGATTGACGATATCGTCAAACAATGGCAGCTCCTGTGGGAGACGACGACCAAAGCTAACGCCGACTAATTCCTGACCTAGTCAGATGGTGGTATCGGGGTCCTAGGTCGGTCAGCTTTCACATGGCACAGGCCCTCACTGGCCACGGGTGTTTCCAGAAGTACCTGTGGTCAAGGGGCAGAGCGCAAAGTTCGGCCTGTGTTCATTGCCCAGCTGACTCCGATGACGCCGAACACACAATGTTCGTCTACATGCACTGGAGCTTGGAGCGTCGCGAGCTGGCACTTTCGCTGGTCAGGCATCCGCGACCTGAGGACGTGGCGAACCTGCTTTGCGGTCCGGATCCCGGAGAGCTGCCACCGGATAGGGCATTGAGGAACCGAGTCACAGCAGCTGCCGACCGACAGAGGGTTCTGCTAATCCGGATGGTGGAGGACATCATGGGAAACAAGGAAGAGCTAGAGATGGAGAGACAACGTCATGTTGCAGCCCCCCTTCCAGACTAAGCGACGAAGAAATTAATTTATTATTTAGTTAAGATATTGTTTATTGTGGGCCGAAGGCCAACTCAGAGCGGTTAGAAGCCCCCAAATTAGTTGTTATCACCATGTTATTATTATTATTACTTTTATGATATGTAATGTTGTTTTTCGTTCAATAAACGATTCTGGCGGGGAGGAAGTAATGGGTAAACCTTATTCCCTCACTATTCAGCGGTTCAAAAAAAAAAAAAATTGTGAAAAGGATATAGATATAAATATTGAAGAAACTATAAACAGATTTGGTTGTTCTTCAAATTTACTAAAATCACACCTTATGTTTAAATAAGTAGTAATTTCATAATTAAGTTGAGTTATTTACTTTACTTTATTATTCCAAATGCCATTAATATAGATAAAAAAAAATTGTCTTCAAATTTTCAAAAACTAGGTACAGTGCATATAAAATGTATTAGTTGAATTGTTGTTATAGAAAAAATTACATTTAGATAATATATTGATTTGTCATGCGGATACAATAAGTATAATTTGTTTAGGGGTCTAGAGAGCTTCCATGATTTACTGTATATACCAATATTAAATAACCATTACTTTACCACTAACAACTTATCATTTCACTATTTGGAGAGCAGTGAAAACATTTTAGGGTGGGTGTATAAAAATTATTAAATGCGAGTCAAGAAAAAAAAGTTCAAGCCGCTACTGCTTTAAGCAATATATCATTCAATGATAGGCCAGACTTGGATACTGCAGACCCATCAAATACATTCCTGAGCTTTGTAGTTAGACTCACTGCCTCGAGTACAGCGTTATGGAGCAGATAATAGACATGACCAGAATACTCTAAGTCTGCTACCTCTATGTGGTCCATACTGAGATACTTGGCCATGAATGTTTTGTATCTTTGCGCCAGACCAGGCTCCTTGTCGAAACGTTTTTCTAAGTTAAATAATCGTCTTTGAGCCATTTGACAAGAATCTCCCAAGACGTGTGGGTCTTGTGCAAATGGTAGTTTCACTAAAAAGCGACCATTGGTATCACGTGACACTGTTGATGCGAAAGGTCTTTCAGCTTGTTCTTCAACTGCTAGTTATGAACAGGTTGCTGTGAACAAGGATAATGACGAAGTTCTAGTTAAGGATAATGATTGATGCTCAGGTTGACAAGTTGGTAATTTTCCAACGACTATCCATCCAAATTCTGTGCTATGTAATGATGATGAAACAGTAAGTGGCCATTTTCCACTGCCTAAGATATCGAAAAACATTTTTGTTCCAACCATAATATCGATAGATCCAGGAACATTAAACTGCGGATCAGCCAGCTGGTTTCTTATGTGCTCAGGAATGTTTAAATCATCAATGTTGATTGTCTGAGCGGGTAAGGAATTGATTATGCTTGGTAGTGAATGAAGTAGAATGCTGCGTTTATGACTTCCGAAACGAGATGATATATGGGTAAAAGGTAGACATTTGGATTTAGAAGCCATATCACCAACACCCACAATGTTTACATGTTGAACGGGTAGAAGAAAATCCCAACCTTGTAACACATGCCAATGTAACCAGATTCAGTTGAGAGCCAGAGTCCAGAACCGCTCTGCAAAGCTGTGGACAACCATTTATGTCATGGACATAGACACTGGCAGTGGTTAACATCACATGCATTGACGATGTAGACTTGGTCAACTCAGCACACAGCACTGCATTTGTCTCACTATTAGCTGATTGATTAGGTTGGTTAGAAGAGGTTACAGCAACACCTTGTTCTTCATGTAGTTTTGAGTTGTGTCGCTTGTTGTATTTTGGGCATGCAGAAAATTTACAATCTTTGACTTGGTGTCCATAATTTAGACAATTATAGCATAATTTCAAACGAAATAGAACCTCCTATCGCTCTGACACTGTCATATTGATAAATTCACTACAATTAAATACTTTATGAGCTGCAGCACATACAGGACAATTTTTTACCGGACAAATATAAGATACCTACAATAATGTTTTTGTTTTATTTAATAAACGGATAAAAAATGTACATTTTTTTATACGTATTTACACTATAGGATATTAGAATTATTATACGACTATGTGTATAGTGTATCCATTTCACATTCATGTATCATAAAGATACGTATTGTACAAAAAATATATTATTATTATGTATAATATTAATTACAGTTTAAATATGTGCCCTTGTATTATACACATCGTATACAGTGGCGTAGTGAGGAACTTGATGGTCCTAGGGCCATAAGAGACAGAGGCCCCCTTTAACACAGAAATTTAATAATAATACAAATATAAATTATTCAATAATGATTCATGAGTTAATAATAATTATAAAATATAGTTTTTATTTTATTATTTATTACATATTTTATTAATGAAAACATATAATATGTTTTAGTATTATACTTAAAAATTAACTTTTCGAGCCTTCATTTGAGCAAACTTGTCAATTACATCTTCTAAATTCAATTGCCGTGCCCGCCTATTCTCAATGGAAATATTTGCCAAACCACTCAGTCGTTCCTCTGCTATCGTACCCCGTAAATAATTTTTTATTATTTTTAGTTTTAAGAACGATCGCTCTGCTGCTGCAACTGTAATGGGTAACGTCAAATACAAAATAAAAGCAGTGCATACATCAGGGTATGTTGTTGTAAGAGGAGAATGTTCAATTAATAACATTTCTGCAATTTCTTTTGTTGTTTTTGAATTTTTCAATATTATATCCTTAAAACATGATCGAAAAGATAGAATCTGATGATTCATGTTTAACCCTGGATATAAATTTATCAACTTTTTTAAACTTTTCCCGTATATTTTCGGCTACTCTATGGATACCATGTGCGAGACATGTTAAATGTATCATTTTAGAGTACAGTGATTGAATTGTTTGCCCAGCTTTCACCATGTATGGTGCGGCATCGGTCACAAACAGTAGGACGTCATCATGACGAATTCCGTTTGGCCAGAGGACGAACATTGAATGATCAAAAAGTTTTACTATAGTCGAATTATTCGCTTTTTCCAGAACTTCGGTTGTTAGCAAATAAGTTTTTCCCGGTGCGTCAGTATTTAAATTTCCTATAATAACGTTAGCTACATATCTTCCTTCAGAATCTGTAGTTTCGTCAATCGACACCCATATTTTATTTCCTTTAATTTGTTCTCTTATATTTGTCATAGTTTTTTCGTATATGTCGTTGACATAAGTTTTGCGTAGTGTCGAGTCACTAGGAATTTCTCTTGACGTATACTTTTCTAAAAATGATTTTAATTGAGGATTACTTATTTTGTAAAGTGGTATGTTTGCCGACAATAATGCTTTACACAAATCGTGTGAAAAAAGACACTTTTTCGGAGTATTAGTTACTAACTATTGGATTTCAGAATTTTTGTTTTTTTCATTTTTTCTAATAACCGCTCGTTTATGTTTCTCAGTGTTAACGTGTTGAGTCACTACAAATTTTCGATCACTGTTGACCTTCACTTCACATAACTTACAGAATAAAATATTTCCGTCGGTTTTGAATATATCCGTTCCATATTCCAAAACAAAACTATTCAAACGATTTGTCGCAGATTGTTTGGTTTTCGGCATAATGAAATAAAAATAATATAAGTAGGTAATTAAAACAAGAACGACGCGTACAACTACAACAGATAAGACGGACGTATAAGCTGGAACTGACAAAAATATCTAAACGGTTTAGCAGTAGGTCTATTAATGCCATTAACAATAATCATTGAGTTATTTTCCTAGAAAAGTATTTATAGAAAATCGTCGTATTTCGATAGCTGTTGTTTCTATTTTTAAATTTGTATAATATTCTATTTTAGATAAAGCTAGCTGTAGTTGTAATTTATAAATATAATATATACACTATATTTTTTGTATATTAATATTATATTATATTAACCAATAGGGGAAAAACATTATTTTTAATATCAAATAGAAATTTTAAAAATACGATACAAGAATATCTAGTAAGGTCTCTCAATATGAATGTATTTATTTTTTTTATTTACAAATTTTCATATGGAATCTCCATAAATTATAAAATATGCTCTAAAAAATTGTAAAATTAAGAAATATGCTCTAAAATCTAAAAATCACAAAATATGCAAAAATATACACTAAAAAATTTTGATATAATTTTCATAGTGTCTTGGAATGATTTTCTAGCTCACTTAGCAATAAATCTAATGGTTCAAAAAAATCATGCAAATGCAACAACTTCCGAGCCCTACTGATGAACAAAGTCTGGAGAAATATCGTGGTTATACTTTTTTTGTAGTATTTCTGCTTCCTTGTGTAGTTCCTCGTCGTTTAGTTCTGATAATGAAATAGGTTGTAAGCATTTAAAAAAGTGAGAAACGTAATTAAAACTTTGAAATCTACGTTCCATTTCGTTGATACTACGATCAAGTGTTATATTAAAAATTTCAACTTCAAATTTTTTTCCAGGTGATTTTAATCTTTAGCTTCACAAAGCTCATCAAAAAACATTTTTTTTTTTTTGCTATACCTTTGGTTTTTAAATGTTGGTGTTATGCCCCATGTTTTCGAAAGATTTGTAGCTTCTGTGAAAAATTCCAAAAAATTTCCTCTTATAATTTTCTAATTACTTGTTAATATTTGTAGTAGTCCTATAGCTTTGTGAAGATCAATATCTCTCTGTTGTAACAATTGTAAGACACCATCTACTTTTCTTAGTATATCACTTACAAATACCAACGTTAATACAAAGCTGAAACTTTCAAGACTTTTTACAAGTTATTTAGCTTCTGAAATTTCATTTTTATTTTTAGACAATAATATTATTTTTGTTAAAGCTTATAGAAAATTAAATCGAATAGGAGAAATAGCTTGATGGCGTGATGACCACCTGGTAGAGCAAACTTTTTTAAGTGTTACTCCACCAACTGGTAAAATGTCAGTTTAAATTTTCCAGCGTTTTCCACTTAACGAAAAATAAACATATAGTTTTTGTATAATGGAAAAAAAATTTTGAATTTCAATTGAGGCAGTCATAGTATCATTTAAAACCAAGTTCAAAATATGGGCGTTACAGTGAATATACTCTGCAAGAGAACAATGAGCTTTTATTTTTGTTTGGACACCGTTATAAATTCCCGCCATAACAGCAGCTCTGTCATAACTTTGTCCGCGTAATTTACTAATATCTAATCCATCATTTTTTATATTTGCTACAATCTAATCGGCAAATCCGGATGCTGAATGATCATTTAATAAACAGAATCCGAGAAATGATTCTTCTATCCTAAGTTTGATCGGTTTATTGTCTTCGTTTTTTTCAATGACTACATAACGAATTATTTGACTAATTTGATCCTGTTTTCTAATGTCTTGTGTGGTATCAGTTATGTACGAAAAAAACGGAACTTTTTGTACATCAGATATTATAGAATTTTTTACACATTTAGCAATCATATCAATTATTTCATTTTGTATAGTGGCACTTAAATAATTGACTTTCTTAGGTCCTCGTTGTAAAAGTTCCGATAATATAGGGTCATACATCGCAAGAAGTTACCACGGTTTTCACTGTCTATTTTTTCATTGTGGCCTCGAAATGATAGATTTTGAAATCCTAGCGTCATAGTAACATTTATAATACGTTTTATGACTTGCCTCCAAAATCCAACTTCTACGCTAATTTGAGATTTTATTTCTTCAGATAAAGTATTATTTTTTTCCCATCGGTCTACTGTAAGACAAGCGTTTATATGGTTTTCGTGCAATTTAATTTTCTCCGAAATATGTTTCCAATCATTCATACCATTAGCCCATGAACTCGATGTACAAATAACCAACATGGTTGACAATAAACTAAATTAAGTGATTTTGAGTAACAAATCCATTTACAATGAAACGTTACACCCCCTTGACTTTTTTCATTATAATGTACTGTAGAAAATGAACAATATTTGTTACCAATCATTTTTTTTGGAAATGGACCATCTGGTTGACACGGCCCCTTAGAAATAATAAAAATTTTATCCGATGTATTCAATGTATTTGTAAAAAAAGCTTTGTCGTTTGGAAAATCTCCTATGGTCGCTTCTGATAAATCTGGGTTTATTGAACATTCAGTTTCATCATTCAGACAATCTACAGTAGTTGTTTTTTTTCGAAATTTGCATTAATATTAGAAATTTGAGTAGTCGAAATCGTAGATGGAATTAATGATTGTGCCTATCAGTGAAAAAAAAAATTGATTAATAATAATATATTTTAAAATAAATGTGCATGGACATTTAAGATCCAACGTATTAATATATATTTAAAAAAAAAAACATCATTGTAATAATGTAATATATTAATATTAAATATACACAAATTCGGTCACAATAATTTAATAATTATAACTATATATTTTGTTTGTTACATTCGATACTAGTGGTGCTATAAGAATAACAGTTTTATAAATAATTAAAAATATAATAGAATAATAAATACATTATTTTAAAACTAAATTTATTTTCTTTCTTAATTAGTTTAGGACATTACATACTATTAAAATAGTTCATAACAAACCACATATTTTTGTTTGTCAAATTCCCTTCAAAATTTATCAAAATAAAAGATTGAATTTTTTATTAAACTATTATAGAATGGCAACAATAAACTACTTACAATATCAGTTGTTTACTTATACATGAATTATTTCCAAGATCATCTCTATTCAAAAAATCATTTATTCGCGGGAGTAGTTTTTCTTTTTCAATGCGCTGTTTTTTTTAATTTTCTTTTTAAACTTCCACTCAAATATACACGTTTAGACATTATTAATAAACAAAATTGTAAAAATAATTGAAAATATATATTTAAATAATTAGTATCAAGTAAATATAAAATGTAAATATAAATAATAACTTAATATAATTAGTATGTAGTAGACAACCCAACAGGCGACAACGAACGTGACGTACAAAATACAAATCATAATAGATTAAACAAACTGCGAACCCTACATGATGGTGGCTGCTTTAGAAACAATATTCTTAGAATAGCTTATCTATATAACTAACCGTCCGTTTATTATTAGTGACGTTTATTATTAGATAGTAATATACTAATATTAATATACAAGATGTCAAGATAATGAACGTTAAATCCGCGTACATATTTTTTCGTTTCGTATTTTAGATCAAATTTTTTTCTACGTAAATATAGTTTTTAAAAAAAATATTCAGTATTTTTTTTATGTAATATTGACTATTGTAATAATAAAGGTCCTGTGGCCCCCGACTTCGACACACCTAAGGGGCACTGGGGCCTAGGCCCCGACGGCCCCGGCCTAAATACGCCCCTGATCGTATTGTTGCGTCCCTTATGTCAACGTCAATTCATATATCAACGTAGAAATAGAAATACTAATGTTTGCAAGTTAAAAGGTTTAGTCTTTATTTAATACAATTAACTCGTACAAGAATACAATTTTATAAGCACAAGATGGTGTGAGTGGTGTTACGACCTGCCTCTGAAATACTGATAGACGAGACCGTGAGTGGTGTTACGACTTGCCTCTGAGCGTCTCGAATATCCCTTACCGTCTGCTGAGCTCTTGCCCCGGCCTCCCTTATATATGGTTAACCGTCAAGAGTGGTGACTGGGGAGGTGGCGACCTCCGATGACCTAAAGGAGCTCTCTAAATTAAATGTATTATTCAGTTGGGTGCCTTTCCTGCGATTTCATCGGTTCTAAGAATTACAAGACGTGTGATCAAGTCTTAATTGTCATATTAAATAGTACAATGTTAACACTATCGTTTACTCATCATTTCTGAGAAGTCCAGGACGTGTGATCCAGTCTTAATTATTATATTAAATATCACGATGTGCAGGTGTTCGCCCTATCCGTTGGTGCTACACTGTTTGAATATATTATTCCATCGGTATACACATCACCTCTCCGTATAATATACAGAGTGATTTTTTTATCGTGAACCAGTTAATATCTCGGGAAGTATTAGGAATTTTAAAATAATTTTTTTTTTTTAACTTTCTAGGTTTTACTTTTTTACACTGTTTTACAATTTTGATAATTTTAACTTCCTCCCTTATTTGATAAAACACTATCAACTTTTGATTTTCAAATGACAATACCTATTTTCGTTAACAAAAATCTATAGACATACTGAAAAAAATAAGTTTGACGTTTATAGAATTTAATTTGAGTAATCCGTTTGCGACTTATTAATGTTTCAATATTCGTTTAATTTACTGCTACTGGGCAATCTTACAAACCCAACAGTAAAAACCAGAAGTCAAAACGAAATTTTATTTCAATTTAACACTAGCCATTAGGGTCATAATTGATAATAAAAAGATAGATAAACAATACTATTAGATAAAAAAAAAGTATCCTATCTTCACTCCCACCAGAACACCGAGTGTCAGTGAAATGAACGACTAGCCTGCAGAGCAGCTTATCAGCTATATGTAAAGTATAAAAATAACATTTTACAAATTTTACAATTTACCATCATGGTTACACAATATAACACTGGTTACTGTTTCCTGGTATACGATCTTATCACGTATTAGTAGATAAACGATAATAAATGTCGGTAGAATTCAAATAAGCACCTTTGCAATCCAAACTAGAAGACATTCATAATCATCAAATTTTAAATGCTGAACAGTATTTCGTTTAAATGGATGATATATTTTTTTTTTCGCAATTTTCTGGACTGAACTATATGAAATTCCTACTTCTTCTAAACAAATAATCATAAAACATGATAATTAATAAATAACGGTAATTTTATGCTCGATTCACAAAAAAAATGAGACATGGTTTGCCAGAATTACATCAATGTGTTTGTGAAATAAACACAAACCACATCTAATAAAATAATATAAAACATGACTGAACTGAATCAAATTATACTCAAGGGAAATAGGAGATTATCAGTCAAGATTATATGGGCCCAAAAAATGAACTGGAGCATACGTATGATTACAATATGGAAACCAGGCAATAATTGTTTGAGGATTTACTGTGTCAGGGAATACCTTAAGCTCAAATATATACAATATATGTATTTAATTACTCAATACTATTCTTAAAGATGTATTAGGATTTTTTTCTAATTTTTGTAACACAATTTGAGAATATTCTTTAGTAGTTTTGGTACATTTCCTATTTTTACTCTTATTGAAACTTCCTGTAGATTTTAAGTTTTTTTCCAATCTTAAAAAAATGCTTGAATTGGGAACTTTCCTTTCAAGCCCAAATCATTGGCTGTACAATAGAGCGGCTTTCCTTTTATTTTTTCTACTTTCTATAAAGCATGACCACATATCCATTTTTTCAGTAATAGAGTAGAACATTGTAGTTGAT
Source organism: Melanaphis sacchari (assembly GCF_002803265.2). Classification (NCBI taxonomy): domain Eukaryota; kingdom Metazoa; phylum Arthropoda; class Insecta; order Hemiptera; family Aphididae; genus Melanaphis; species Melanaphis sacchari. The sequence goes on along the minus strand of NW_020271095.1, from coordinate 3,817 downwards.
TTAACGTTGAAAAAATTTTTGTGGTTTACAATAAAATAAAATATTTATTTAATATTGAGGAATCCAGAGGATTAATTCAACTGAGAACAGATAAAATGTGAAAAACCAACAATACTGTACATTTAGGAAATAGATAGGTACTTTTATCTTTTATACCTATGTGAAACATGTCATATTCATCATTCAATCAATTATGTTTTACAGTGATATGTAGGTATATAAGTATGTTATTTTGATTACACAAATAAAGTGACACAACATATAACCTATATCAGACTGATATTACAATGTATTGTGCATCGAGGAGGTGAGTCTTGTATTGTTAATCTGATGTGGGGCTATAGGCTCAGAGCCCGTTGTTCATAGTGCCTACCCGACCTTCTATTTATAAATATTAGGTATTCTGGGATATATTTTTTGTATAATGTATAATTTGCATTTTATATCAAAACTATCTTGTGTGTGGATAGACCAGGCATGCCAAACCTTTTTCAACTGGTGGGCCACATTTAAAATGTATATTTGTACTGCGGGCCGTATATGCTTCATGGGTTTTTTTTTTGTTAATTTCGATAAATATAAACTAGTCATAGTTATATCTATTGTACATTTTATCGGATATAATAATATCTTTGTTCACTTATCGAATTTATGACTCAAATCATATGTGTTTAAAGTTCTCAATATTTCCACGCTATAGTTGTTAGTTTGTTTTCGTCATTAAAAATTATTTTATATTCTTAAAACTTAATAACACGTTGACTGCCACATGACCGCCGGCGGTCATCGGGCGGCGGGTGATAACACTAAAAATGTGGTCGCCGGCTGCCACGCTACCATATTACCTATACGCCATGTGACCGCAGGCTGTCATTTTCTTATATATTTTCAATTGGACTTTGTTGTGCTGGCGCTGAAGTTATGACACGTGTGATATTACCAATGAATAGAGAAGAAAATTTTACATCGAAAGGTATATTTTTTACCTCGATTGGATATTTTTAAGGTGTAGAAATAAATGATTAAACAACAGAATTCTATTACTTAAAATTTTTTTTTTATTATTTATTATAGATACTTAAACAATTCATATACGTCAAAATTAAAAGATGAAATAAAAAAAAAATAGTAAACAAAATAAAATACATGTTTTTTGAATAATAGATTGATTTATATTAATTTTTAAATATTAATTAGCATGGTGTATATTAAAACAATTTATACAGGTATAAATATTACAAGTTGTACAAAATGTTGAAACTTTTCTTACTTCTCTAGCTTTTGCGGTCTTCTCAACGTCTTTTGTACTTTGATAGCAATGAACGCATCTTTTTCGAAGTTTTCGATTTCTGTTGCACTTTTCCGTAGTTTCTTCAAAATAATGTTTTTTATTTCTTTTTGATCGTTTGTTTCCAGATGTTGATGGTTCATTCATAATAGGTTCATTCTGTTTTTCTAGTTCTAACATTTGATCAACCAATACTTCTCGAAATTGGGTAATTTTTATTTTGTTTTCGTGTATTTTATTATATACAATTAAAGCATTTACAACAGACGTTCCTAATAATATTTCTGTAGCGACTTAGTGGTACCATCGGATTGATTTTCTGACTGCCGTACTGTAACTTGAAAGTTGATCTGATAAATCAATCCCTGCTTTGCCTTTGTTATAACTAATTATAATTTCGGGTTTCACAACATTTTCGTTAATTCTATTTTTTTTACCCATATCTATCATATCAATGCCGTGTCGAGTCGACAACATAGTAACGTCTTGTTTATCTTTCCATTTACCAATAACAATTCCGTCTGCATTTTCTTTACCAACAATTTCTCCTCGTTTTAACTTAGCATCAGTTACTCCTGGTACCCGAACTCTATTAGAGCGTAGTGTTCCTGTTAAATGTGTTTTATTTTTCAAAAGTTCATACGCAAGGGGTAATGAAGTGTAAAAATTGTCTGTGGTTATTTTCCGATTAGCATTTAAATACATCTGACATAAATTCAACACAACTTTGCACGCAAGCCCTTTCCCTTCAACTTGGCTTTTACCTGCATAGATTTGCACATTATATGTGTACCCGTCTGTTCCACATAACTTAAACAATTTCACGCCATATTTGTGTGACTTTCCAGGTATGTACTGCCTGAAACCCAATCTTCCACAAAAAGGGACCATAGTTTCATCAATAGCTAAATGTTCATCTGGTTCCATTACGTTTTGAAAATTGTGAATCATTTTTTCAACTAAATTGCGTACTTTATAAATTTTATCACCATCAAATTTTTCATTATCAGAAAAATGTAAAAACCGAAGAATTAATTCAAAACGATTTCGAGGCATGATTTTATGTGCCACATAATTTTTATACCTAGTACTATTACACCAATAGTCTCTTATAGCTGTACAAGCCCCAACCACATAATTAACCCAAAAAATTTTTGTATTTCATTTTCGTTTGTAGGTACTCATTTAGCGAATCGGCTGGATTTGGTCAATCTAGTTTTTGATAGAAATTGTTCAGCATTTCTATTAGTTTCGACCACAATTAAATCAATTATTTCATCCGTAAAGAAAAATTTAAAAATGTCCAAAGCAGAAGAATCCACGGGTATATCAATTTTTAAACCGGAATATGTGTTATTGAATAAAAATTTATTTCGATTTTTGCCTGTCACATCATTCCAAATTGCGATACCTGTAGTATTCGAAGAACTTATAGGTGAACTATCTAATGTTTCATTGTTAATAGATTCTATAGAAAAATTTAAAAAAAGTAAATTAGTTGTAAATATAAATTATACGAGCCTAAATACGTAAAAAATACTTTTAATAATTTATATCTATTATTTTTTATTATAAAATACAATTGTATTAAATATAACATTATTTTTCAACTCCCCCTTTCTCTCGTATAAGCAGATTTCAAATAAAAAAACAATACTTTTTCTTACCTTCAACATCACTTTCAACATCAGACTCGGAAGAATTTGGATTGTACGTAGCGTCTTCATCAGTGTCATCAAAATTACTAAATTCACTGGAGTTACTAGAATTATCGATTTCAAGTATTTGATTTATAAGATCGTCATTTAATCTAGCCCTTTTAGAACGAGAATTCATATTAAATATCTTAAGACAATTATGTTTTACTCACAAAAAAAAATCAACTTATACTTAAAACGTAGTGTGACCGCCGGTAACCACTTGGCGTATAAATAATACGAGTATTAACAGGACGCCGTGTGACCGCCGGCTCCCATTTCAACTAATGATATTATCGTATAGGTGAGGCAAAAATAAGAATACTGATATCGGTTTCGTGAATTTCCAAACATTAGTTTAAGAAATATCGGAAGTGACATTTTATTAATAACTCTCTAAAAAGGCTGTGGCAAACAGCGGAAGATGATCAAATGCCCGCCGGCGGGCACGTGGCGGTCAACGTAATAAAATACATTTTTTTTGTAAATAATAATTTTTTTTTTTTACACCTATAAAAATTTCTAATTTTAATAAAATGATTACGGACCAGTTGGAACACTTTCGCGGGCCGCGGATTGGGCATACTGACGCGGTCCCGCGTAATATTCCGTTTGAATTCAAACGGCCTTCACCTCACGCGAAAACCGTGGGAATGACTTCATTCCAATCTTGCCAGCGACGCCGACGCCGATCAACGGCGTCGGAACGCTTTGACCATGCTGCGAACCGAGCCCAGACGACCAGGTGAGTTTTCTAACGCCTACGCAGTATAACAAACCATGTTTTACCATCAACTCGTGCATTGCGTACGTAACCGAACGGCATGTTTCG